>NW_012026812.1:3272992-3319581 GCF_000956235.1 Wasmannia auropunctata
CAGCCAGCCACCCTGCCACGCCATGGAATATTGATATGTAAATATAGCAGCCACGGTAGCGACGGCGGCAACGGCGGTGGCGGCGGCGGCAGCAGCAGCCCTGCAGCAGCGGTTAGAGGGGCGCTAGCAGGTTAACGAGCGGCTCGCAGAGTGGCGCGGTCGAGGGTAGGGGGTAGCGCGCGTGGGTGGCCGGGGTGGTTGGGATGGGGTGGTTAGCTCGGCTGGCTCGAGGGGACGGTAGCGACGCGATGGCGTGGCGGTGGCGGCGCGGCGCGGCGGGCGCACGACGGGCGTGGGCGAGCGGCGAGGCGTGAGGGGACGAGTTCGGGGGGGTTGAGGATGGAGTGAGAGAGGGTGTGCGGAGGCGAACGAGGGAGGAGACGGTTGGGTCGCTGCCGGCAGTATAACAGAGACGGCCGGGCGTGCCGCGGAGCGTGCCACCAAAGGGGATGAGAATTTTCCGGCAGCGGCGAAAGTACTGTCCGCGCGGCGCCCCCGCGAAAAATCCGCGAAAAATCGCCGACGCTACCTGGACAAGTTTGAATTCGGCGTCGCGATTCTTCGGCCGCGGCCGCGTCTTATCAGAGAGACGGTTTTTTTATGGGAGCCGCGATCGCGCCGCGAGAAGCGATCTAGAGGCGATAGAGCGGACAATTGCATGCCGGCGGTGTATAGGGACATGCCCTGCGGGACACGGCGTGGAACGGGGTGGTTGGAACGGGCCGCGGAAACACGGAGAGGGCGGGAACACGCCGGCCGAGCGAGGGTTGATGAGACGGGGTGGGACGGGCGGGGCCGCGGGCCGCTGGAGGGTGACTACGGCTTTCTGTACGCGTCACTGTATGTGTGCGAATACGTGTACGTGCGAGAGTATGGGGACGGTCTGTGGGCGAGAGCGAGCACGTACGAGGGCACGGAGAGTCGAAGGGTATCTTCTATAGATGAGAACGGGGAGGATGGTGAGCCGTTCGGTCGAGGGCTGAGTTCGACATCGAACTTCTCTCTCGCTTTTCCTCTTTTTTCCTCTCTTTCTCTCTCCCTCTTCGTACTCTTCTTTTTCTTTCTTCCGCTTCCACGATTTTTCCACCACCTCTCACTTTTTTTTTCCTTTCTCCACATCCCGCTCTCGTTCCTCGCCGCTCCCCGCGGCTTTTCCCGTTGCCACCTTTGTCTTCGCGCGTTGGAACGCGTTGGATTTTTGACGGAAGCCCCGAGAAAGAGGGATGATCACGCGAGGCTCACGGGAGAGACGGTCGAGTTTATGCGAGTTGGTTGTGGCGATGCGTCATGAAAAGGCGCTTTGTTACGTCTGTCGCTAATGGAGGAGCAACGTTCGCTCGCGTAGGCTGCCTCTTGAATGAAAGGTATTTTTTTTTCATTCTACCGCGCGCGCGCGCGCGCACCTTTCGTCAGCGGTCTGACATTCGTATCTCTAAAAATCCACGCTATTCAATTATTCCGATTTATTAACGCGGCGAGAGGAACGAAATATTAGAGAACACGCTGTTTAATATCCTCGCGATTGAATCACGTGACATTTTCAAGTGAGGAATTAATTCTTTTTATGCATAAAATCGATTTTCTTGCTTATCGAGCGCTGGCGTGCATTCTTTTTCGAAACGTGTATATCCCAAATGAATTTAAAAAATCTAAAAATTTCTTAAAATTACTAATGTATATATTTGATGTTGTCATGTAATACTTACATTACGCGATGACAATTCCTTGCCCAAATGATTGTTATCCGGGGGCAATCCGGAAGATTCGGGATTCATTCCTTCTGTAATTCTTTCCTGCAGTAAGTCTCTTGACATTCGACGAGGCTTTTTACTGAAAAAAAATAATTACACTACATTTAATAATAATATTATTAATAATGATTTAAAAACATATTATATCAGCTGTCTTAACCCACTGTTAATTTCGGACCATTACGTAAAATTAAATCGATCTGTATTTTACTTGAAATATTTCAATAATAGTTGCATTTTGTAATTAATAATACATATTGTTATACAAATCTTTAATATGAAATAGTCAATATAAGAAAAAGACGTATTAAATGTAGAAAATATTTTCAATTACAAAAAAAATTCAATATTATGTAGAATATCATCGATATTCTTACATACATTAGGAACATCACAGTTGGAACCAAATATTACAAACATATATTATAAATTATAAATTGTATAATAAATACCTAAATGTATATTATAAATTACAAATTATATATATAAATTATAAATGAGTACTAAATAGAATTTTGCTCAAAGCTTTACTTTTTTGGTACTGCAACAAGACCACATGTTAGAAGGAAAGAGAAAAACAAATTAACACCTCCGGACTTCTGATGGCGCTTTACAAAAATGTAACAACAGTGTAAATTTGCATGACCGTGAAATCTGTGTCGACAGATTACGACGCAATTCGGGAAACTTACGAAGCTCATTGTAAATATAAGGTGACACGCCGAGGGACGGTGGACGGGGGCAAACATCGCGAGGGAGGAAAGTCCCGGGGAGTTAAAGAGGAGAGATCGATGTCTCGTGACGTCGTCGCGTTTCGTCGTCGTCGTCGTAAAACTTCTTTGACGCTTCGCGACGATAAAAGCCGCGCGGGCATCGACGGACGGCGCGGGTTGCTGTCGCGGCGATGACAAACTACGAGAGCGGCGGCGGTATCGCTTAACGTTCCGCGGGCGATTAATAAACGTTATTACCACCGTCGCGCGCGCCCCACGCTGCCTACGTCCACCTACTACGTACAACGACGTCGCTTTTAAAGCGCGCCGTAAACGTGCCGCACATAAATAACTTTGATATTCGCGTCGGCCAATTTCTGCGTCTTTCTTCACTCTTTTTTCTATTCTTTTATTTTTATTTTTAATCGAGTTACCCCATCTTCAAAGTTCGCGACTACGCCCCTCGCGGCCACGCGTCGTTTATCTCGTATGCGAATGCGTGTGGATTGAGAAATGAGGGAGGAGCGATTTTGAGTGTTTAATTAATTACGATCTTCCCTTCATGCTTCACGTTTTTATATACATGAAGCGTAAATGTGTGTGTGTCTTGAGAACGTCCAGTCTCTGTCTACAAAAATTGCGAGTGCGCAAAAATTCTACGCCACCTCGCGAAATGAGACGCGGAGAGAGCGAGTACTTAAATCGTAATGATGTCGCCTACCCTACCCACCCCTTCCGATAAGGAAGTAGAAGCCTGGCGCGCACAAAGAGCTCTCGGGAATAGCACTGAATATTTAAACGGCGAGCGTCCATTCGCGAGCGGCCAAGGACACACTCGAATTTCTCGCACGAGCGCACCCTCGCCTCCCGTGCTCCTCATACGTGCCGTGTGGCACGCATGAGGCGAGAGAGCACGCGTACGGGGTGATATCGTGCCTCGGGGCACGCGTATTATAGTCGCTCGAGAGGCGGCAAGAGTCAGGGATAAGGGAGAGACGATGCAAGGAAGGGCGAGGGCCGATCATGCGGCACGACGAGAGGGTGCGAGCGACAAGATCCTGCGGCCGGGGATATATCGTCCCCCGCCCGCGAGCTTGACGAGCTTTCGTCCTGTCTCGGAAGGAGGGTGGGCCCCCTCAGTCACCTAGTTTACCCCTCGCTGCGCAACGCGTCGCCACAAGGGATCGTTTCTGCCTGCCTCCAATGCGTAATTAATATATACATACATGTAAAATTATATTGATTATTTTATTTACAATATGTATTTACATGACTTCATATCACGTATTTGGGCGAGAGAAACGGTCGTAAACTTTACTCACGCCATTCACAATTCATATTGTCAGTTGTGCGGTCATCGACGCGATTTATTTCGACGGTATACCGGCCGGCCCGCGCTGCGCCAAGTCGTGAAAATATAAATTTCTGCGAGGACGAGAGGACATCCGCATCTGCAGGCTCGTTGACTAATTATCCCAATTACAGGCCGCGAATCGGAGTAATTAGTCGCGCGCGCGCACGCTGCGTGCCGCCGATCGATCGCCCAGGCTAATAACGGGGCAACCATTTATCAGTTCATAAATCCTCCCTGTATATAAACCCGTGCGCGCGCCGTGTAGAAATTTACTAACTGAAAGTCACTCATATAAATGGATGATACTTGTTATAAATTTAAGTATGGGTCACACGTGCTGAATTATTGCGATCCAAGAGGAAATTTCAACTGTCAAGACAAATTAAGAGATAATGAATGTCGGACAGTATTTTCGAAATGATGTCACCGCGGTAAAAAAGCGCACTCTAAGGAATACATCCTTTCATTCATGTGCAAATCCGATTTATAAGTGTATCCTTTAAATGTAATTATTCGACACTTTATATTAGACGTTGCTTCAGTGAGATTCTCCCGCGAATTCATCGGGTAAAGAATTGAAATACTAAACGTCACTTACGTATGGAGATGAAGGGATATGTTGACATAAAATATAAATATCACACATACATATTCATGTTTCTCCATATATTCTTTCATTTTCAAAATATTGATATAATCATTAAAGTTGTCACAATTTGACCTCGTCGGTGACATAATACATATAAATATGTGATTCGCGCGTGGTGAAATATTTAGTGTTATCCTCAAATATTTAAATATCAGAGTCGGAACATAGACGCACTTACATTTCATTTATACTAACACACGTGTTTCTTAAATTTGTTCAGGAAAACGTCGTTTCTTTCCAATTGATTTATCATAAATCAATAAAATTTTAGAAACATGACGCGACAAAGGAAAGATAAAAAATTTAAATAACGACGCGAGGATTCTCGTAGACGGAAAGGCAACGCGCGTCTACCAGGTGGGCTGTTATTGTTTCTGTAATGGCACGAACAGCGTCCCTCGGAGGCTGTAATGCCTCCTCGATGACGAGGCGACGAGCGCAGGTGCGTCGTACGAGCGACGGGATTTGCCCTCCCCGAGAGAACTCCCCCTCCTCCCTCCGCCTCCCCGCCTGCCCCCTCCGTGCGCTGGAGGGTCCTCTTTCGCGAGCTTAACGAGATGACACCGTTCCCCAAGATCCTCGGGAAAATCCCGTGCTGCGCAAGAACGTCGCCGGCGCGCTCAAATTTATTCATTCCCTCGCCGTCGTCAACGTTGCACGCACAACGGTCTGTAACGAGCTTCGGAGATTTTACGTAACAATAGAGAAGACTGTAGGCACGAAGATTGAAATTTTTAGAAAGCGAAAGATATACATGTATATATATATATCAGACGGTGAACGATCAAACAGTTGCAGTTAATTATCGCTTTCATTTTTATAACAGTAACTTGAAAACTTGAGAAAGCTTAACTGACAAGAAAACGTGGCATGTTTTTGTTCTGGAGGGAGACAACTACATCGCGCGCTTTCTACGATCGCGAAGATACTTGCAAGTCTCAGCCGCCATTCGCGAATGACGAATCACTCGCTTCGACGCGGGCGAAAAAAAAACACACTACAAGAAAATTTCACGTCTTAATTTCGAGAAAGCTCGCGTACGATAAATTATCGAGCTTACAAATTACCTCCGGAAAGAGGACAGTGATCGATATCCTGCACGAAAGATTCTTGGGAGAGATTGGCGCTGGATAGTCGCTGGAAAGTCGAACGCGGACGACGACGAGAGGGTTAAACTGGCGAGAGAACTGGAGTTTGGATGATGGGTAGGAACGGTGCGGAGGGAGAAGGGGGAACACAAGGTCTTCATGGAGCGACATTTAACAGCATCGTAACCGGCTGGGATGATTACCTCACCAGCCAACGTAGGACTCTACGACCTACCCCTCTGCCCGTCGTCGGCGTCGCGACGCCCGTAAACGGAAGCCCCACGGCGGTGCTCTAACTCTCTCTCTCTCTCTCGCCTCCCCTTCCCGCCCGCCGTCCCTGAGTTTCCCGACCAAGCCTTACTTCGTCGTGCGATGCATATCCAACCCTTTAACCACCTGCCGGAGAAGCGGCAGCAATCTCGGGGCGGCGAATGCGCAGCGCCCCGAAAATGTTAAAGGGGCCGCGGTAACGCTTTCGACTCTCAACTGAAGAGCCAACCGAAGAATTCTCTTGCTAAGGCGATCCTTTGAAGTTAGAGGTATCGTCGGGCTGTGTACAAGGATAGCAAGGAACGAGGTAATCTCAGCAATGGGATTCTATACCCGAAAGAATCTCCAGCGGATTTTCCTCCCCTTTTTCCCCTCTTTTTTTTTGAAAGAATTTAATCCGAGACATGCTCTCGCGATATCGATTCAAAAAAATTTCGTTCGCGAATATGGTGATAAGTTTGCATTAGGATAAAAATAACAAATATATATAAAAATGATTAAAAAATTGGAAATTTAACAAAGATAAAGACGAAATTTTCTTTTGTGAATCGTATCTTGGTATCGTCTTTATAGAATAGATAGTTTCACTTTAAAAGTATTTCAAGCATTTTCAACTTTTTAAACGCCAAGTAAGGGACGGACACCTTTTACACTCATTGTCAGCTAAATCGATTTGCTTGCGATATTCTACTCTCTTTCGCTTGACTTCGCTCTTTCTCTCTCTCTCTCGTTCTAGTTTCTTTAGCTTTTCGTCACGACGATTGACAGGCTTTATGGCGGTGGTACGGTCACGCTTAACGATCGAGCCAATCGTAAAAAGCTCCGCTAGCGCTGCGGAGCGTAGATAAGGTCTTCGTCATTGACAATCTTGCGGCGGAAGAAGGCTCGAGTCTTGGCTCTCGATGCGAACGAAGACAAAGGTTTTCGCGGACCACCGCGTGTTAATATTAATTTTTCGAAAAATATCAATAATTTATTTATGCTGAAATAATTTATCAATCCTTCCACCGCAATACTGGAAGTCGCAGTTATTTTTTGATAATTTTGAAAATTATGTGTGCACGTGTGTTCTCTCTGCAAAATTCAGAGAAATGACGACTTTGTATAGAATACGTAGTTATGCAGTACAAACATCATCAGCGTATACAGTTGAAATCAGATGTTTTCGCTATACTCTTAGCTCGCTATCTCGCCATTCTGATTCTCGAGGATAGACCGTTCGAAAAATAGACATCTATCGTGTTTATAATTGACCGAGATATCGAAAATTATTGCGGTACTGATTGTGCCCGTCCGGAAGATTAGCACAAACATCTTTACAGATTGTCAGATTGCGTTGTTTGTGTGGTTGCGATAAACAAAGTGCACGTGCGTGTCGAAATCAGTTTGCTGAGCGGCGCGATTATCACGTGGCAACGGCACCAATATACCGTGGATGAACGATTGAGAGATATCGCTTACGAAACACCGAGAGAAGGAGGTTTGTTTATCGACTCGTCTGCGTGAGAACGAAAGATAGACAATCGAGTCGGCAGGAATCGAAACCCATTTTTATATTTAGGAGAAATAATTATATAAATCAGCAAAAATTAGATTCTGATATTTGATACATAGAATAATTCTAATATCGCAAACTATTCCCAATTCTTGTAAATTCAAAATAAGTTCTTTTTAAGCATTTCTAATTTAATTTTTTAATTTTAATTTTAAATAGAGACTTAATTTTTTTTAATTCGTGCGTGTGGCACATGAAGATATTTCTCACTTCAATAGTTGAAAATGCAGCGAAAGAAAATCATAAATCTTGAATCACGATCGACGCGCGAATTGTTGTTGAAGTAAATTTACATCTTTAACGAAATTTGGCATCTTTATTGCGCATTTTATTCCTCTAGACTAGACGAAGATAGACCTTCGTGACTAACTTCGGGCACGGTTACGTGCCATAACTCGCTAATTGTTAATTTTCATTATGTCCCGTCGGCCGAACGTCAGAGCGTTCCGCGCCCCGCGAGAATTAAATTAATGCAATAAATTCGCTGAATTTAGTACGCGCGCGTCGAGCGAGATATTTTTTTTAACTATATTTCTCGCAACCGTTCGGAATCGCATATTGTATTCGCGTGCGTGTGACGCGCAAATGTGTGGAACGACCGTGCGAAGAGTAATTGGGCAATATTGCCCGTAAGTATGATTGTGACCGCGGATACGATGGAGGGGTTGAGAATTGTGCGCGGCATGAGGCGAGATGAATGGAAAGGGAAAGAGAAAGGAAAAAAGGGATGCTAAAGAGGGCGAAAGAGACGCAAGCGCATGAACGAGATGCGAGAGAGATAAAAAAGCGAGGACAATAATTGCTAACAGGACGTCGGAGGTATTACGGTGAAACTTATCGAAATCGTCTTTCAATTAATTCTTATTAGTGAATTGTACAATATGAATTCGAAAGTATATTTTTAATAAGTAGATATCAATTTTGTTTCATTCTTCTTCGATTCGCTATAGCAAACACTATTAAATTTGTTTTTATTAACCAAATAGAAGATAGAATGCATAGAGTATTTTTTATTCTCGTTTTTAAATAGTATGTATAATATGATTGGTGTCGACCTTTTCAAAGTAAATGTTACACTGCCATTTCTTTTTCATTCTTTGGTTTTCGCGTGGGTAATATTTTTTAACCCTCTCGAAAACAGGACAGCATTTGCGATTCGCCCACACGGCAAATGAGATCGCATCTGTGAAACAGCTTGCGTTTTCGCGGCGCAATGGAAAAAGCCCAGTATGTAACGAATGGAGGGAGAGAGCGGATGGACGCGCGGCCGCGGAAAAGCGCCCGCCGCTCCGGGAGGAAATGAGAAGTAATGAAGTCGCCCCGTTCGGGGAAGTTACTGGCTCGTAAAGCAACTGCGAAGTGACGGACCGAACGGGAACCGCGCGGAGGCAACAGAAGTAAAAGGGTGGGTAGATGGGAGCGGGGGGAGAGGGAGAGATGGCGAAGTTACGTGGATAGAAGGGGAGTCGAGAGAAAGGTCGAGCGGAGACGGACGCGATCCGCCGGAAGAGAAAGAGTGGCGTGAACCGAGATAGAAGAGGGTGAAACGGCAGGAGGGGCAACCCTGTCACGCCGATGATGCCGCGGAGGCGTGCGAAGGGACGGAGCGCGAGGGGCGAGAAGGAAGGAGCGAGAAGTCGTCGGCGGCTTACGTCGGATTCCGCGCGCGGTTGGCAGCGACGGTAGCTGCGACGGCGACAGCGGCGGCGGCGTCGGCGGCGGCGGCGTTGATCCGTGTACGGCGATATGAAATAATTAAACTCGGCCTCGACGGTGGCGAAGGCGACGGCATGGCGCGGGAGTACCGGCGGAAGGGTGAGAAGGCGAGGGTGCCGGGAGCGGAGTTGGATGTCGGAGGCGATGGGACGCTGGATGGCGCGGAGACGCGGCCAAGGGGGTAGGAGAGAGGGATAGGGGGATAACCGTATTCCGTATACCGGTATATGAAAGGCAGCCACGTCGCCCGCGGTTCGAGACTCGAGCTTGCTACCGCTACCGTCGTCGCTGCGGAAGAGGCTAGGTCGAAGCGGGTAGTAAGAGAACGAGAGACGGTGGCGCGAGAGGCGAGAGGAGCCCAAGAGATGAACGGAGACCGTGAGAGTGACTGAGAGAAAGGAAGGAGAGCGAGGGAGGGAGAAAACGGTACGAGAAACCGGCAGAGGACACAGTGGGAAGAGAGTGGCGGCGGCAAGGGGATGGCAGGAGACGACGATAGCGGCGCTGCGGCGTAACGACGCTATAACGCGAGCCGCCGGGTGATTACCTACCACCTCCGTACTCCGGTTCGCCCTCCCGCGTCGAGTGCGGCGCGCGGCCGTGCCGCGCCAAGCCGCTTGCCACGCCGGGCCGGGCCTCCGCCACGCCGGCGCGGCACCGGCGTGGCGCGATACCGCGCGGCTTGGCGCGGGCGCGCGAGACGAGCGTGCTCGAGCTCTCTTTCGGTCTCCCTTGCTTCGACTACCCGCTCACTTCTCTATCCCCCCGACTACTGTTGCGCGCAGCGACCGCGCCATCAAGCCCGCCCGAGTAGTCGTAGTCGTCGTAGTCGTCGTCGTCGTCGTCGTCGTCGTCGTCGTCGTCGTCGTCGTCGTCGTCGTCGTCGTACGGATCGCCTGCCGCCCAACGTCGACGCTCTAAACGCGACGCCCCTCGTAATGACGCCACCAGGGACGCAACCCCCTCAACGTGAGCGTCGGTGTGAGACTTTTCCACGAGCACGTAGTACACGCGCGCACGAGCTCGGCTTTCCGGACGGCGATATCGCCGGCGGAGAGAGAAAGAGAGAGAGAGAGAGAGAGAGAGAATTCGCATGACGAACAGTGCGGAGCAAGCGAGAGCGCAATCCCGAGGCCGCGCGCCACGGACGAACGGTGTGCGGCGACGGACCTTTGTTAGCCGCGGCCGCCGGACACGTCTCGGTGGTTCCCGAATCGAACAATTTCGCATTGGCGAGGGTGGGGAGAAGGGGGAGGGGGAATTAGAAAAGGCTGCGATCGAACAGTCACTGCGATGTAAGATGCTGTATTCTTGCTTGGACGCTGTTCCGGCTTCTAATGAGGAGAGCGAGAAATTCATTTTTTTTGGTATTTATTCCGTATAAATATTATGTTAGTTAAATATAAAAAAATCAATATAATTAACCGTGGAAATATAAGTCATGGTTGGCATAGGAAATCAAATATTTGTAATTAATCGATTATCGATAAAAACTGGAAAGATTTGATGATCTTGAGTCATTTAAATCGCCGATGAAAATGTGTGTAATAAGCATTTGTAGGAAAAGTATAATAAGAAAATAAAGTTCGAGGATTATTGATATAACTTTTGACTTTTGTCCTTCCAACTTTTATATCCTTCCCCATTGAATATTAAAACACTAAATATACAAAAAAGCAAGACTAAAGCTTTCGAACTAACATTCTTAATCCGATATCGGGAAGTCTCTTGGAAAACGATGCATATATGTGTATACGCTTGTAAAAAAAAAAAAGAGAACTGTCTGTCACCGGGAGAAGTTACGGCGCGCCGCGGGCGAGAGATCGGACGTGGAGGCTACAAATTAAACCGTAAATCGTAATTGATCGTATGTTTTGTTTTTTTTCCTGCTCTCGTCCCGCCCCCTCTTTTTTTATATTTTATTTATCGATGCGCCGGACGGAGTAACGGTTAACCGCGGATGTTTTAAAACAATCAAGCGAATGTATCCGAGCGCCGCGAACGATTCGAAATCGGAATGAGTGCGCCGTTATAAAATCGAAAACGGAATTGCCTACATTGATCAAATTTGCAGCAGGTGTCGCGGGCCACGATTGACGAGAGCAGACGCAATAAAAATTCGGCGTGACGCCGCTACCTCACATCGTCTGAATGTATTCCTAAGCTTTTCCCCTCTCCCTTTCACGACTAATCCTCCTCGCGACTTTCTCTGCACAGCAGGTGAGCATAATAATTAAACGCAAAACAATGAACGAAAAAAAATTTTCTCCCTACGTCTAAGAATTTCAAAATATTCCTCCGTCTGTGTCGACAGAGAGAGAGAGCAAACATTAAAATTCCTAACGATGTGGATCGATGATAAGGGCAACGGGGGAAAACTTCCGACAGCGCGGCGCATTTCATCCGCTTCCTGTCGACCTCATCCTCGTCTTGTAAACAAAGAGCGAGCATTAAAGTTCTTGGCGGAGCGAAGGAAACTCCTCCTCCGACGGAGGAAGCGCGTTTTTCCGCTGGCCCATTTTAATTGCGCGGAGAGAAATACCTACCTACCGCGCGCGCGGGCGTCCGTTTCGATCGCGTCGCGCCGTCCCTGAATTATGCTAATTAGGGGTGGCACACGGTCGCGCGGTAAACGGCTGGAAATTGGGAGATTAGGGCATTAGCCGGGGGTAATCGCAGCCCGGTGTGCCGGCGCGAGACGAAGCGCATTTTCGAAGGCACGCCAAGCCCTCGTTGAAACGAAGGGCGGAAAGGGTCGGTGGTTCGCCGACCGGGAAAGGGGAGGGAGAATAATTGTAGCGTGTAAATCGAAGGGAGAGATTTATAATATTTTAATTCAAGAACATATAAGAATACAAGAACGGCGGTGTGTCCCGCGAATTTATTGCAGAATTGGAAAGACGAAACTCAACACAAATGTAAACGCGGATTTCAACTGTGTATAAAAATGTATCATGGCAGCGATCGAGAGAAGAGTCCTAAAAAAATTGGCACAAAATGTCTTAGTTTTTACATCCTATAATACTTTAATTCAAGAACATAAAAAAATCTCTACGTTATATAAGGTACGTTAAAACTTACAAAATTTTATTTGATTAAAGGGGTATTCTAGTCCAAATCCTTATGCTGTTTTTGCGAATTTTTTTTAAAAGTATGAAGTTTTTTGGAACGGGATTTCCTACATATTTATACATATTTGAAGTATGTTTCAAAATATTTGTATTTAAAAATAATTCTAAGTAAGCGCTGTATGCAATATATACTAAATCATGAAAAAAAATTGACTTCTGTGATATCTCGAAAACTAACTAATCAATCAAATCGGGCTTGTGCACACATCTTCAACATATGACCCCTATAATCTGGTGGCTATAACCCCTAGCTGTTACAATCAAATCAAAATATATATGTTCTTAAAATTTTTACAACCTTTTAATGGTGAAAAAAATTGCAAAAAAAACCGAAACTTATTTTCCAAAATGTCAATTTTTTAATTTTCAATATTTTTTTTCATTCTAGTACGTGCTATAGCCAAACTCATACTAATTAAAAATTGCTTTGATTTTTTTGTTTTAAATGAGCAGAACAGTCGGAATTATGGGAACCATGGACCAATTTTTTTTCATGACCTCAGTATATATTGTATTATAGTGCTTATTTATGATTATTTTTAAATACATATATTTTGAAACATACTTCAAATATGTATAAATATGTAGGAAAAAACCTCGTCCCAAAAAACTTTCTTATGAAATTATGAAGCTATATTTATGGATAACTCGGCGATCTTTCGATCGAACAAATTAACATTTTCAGAATTCGCAGTTTCATGCGTTTTTGATTTGCTCTGATTATTTCAGGCAGACCGAATATCGTTTAAGTAGAGCTACTCTAGTCGTCATTATTTACTAATGTTTAATATTAATTGTACACGATCTTAAGAAAAATCTTAAATTAAGCATATATATATTTCAACGAATCAGAAATATTGTTGCTATTTGTGTCTCGTAGGGTATTTCTTTCTTCTAACACTCGCGTACACGTATTAATGAGGGATACATTTATCACAACCGGATTCTGTTGCCCCCCATCGTTCGAGCGTCTCGATTCTGTCCGAACGACCGGAAAATAGGTCGGCAAGAACGATAATCCGTAACGACTCGGTTGAAGATAAAAGGAGGAAAAGAGGATCATTAGGAGGGTAGGATATAGCATCGACGACGGATGCAGGCGGATTATGGAGGTGCACGGGAACAACGAAGCCGTTGCAAGAACCAAAGAATTATCTGGACAAGTTTTCCCGTACGTCCGTCAGCATCCATAAAGAATCCTATCCGAAGTCAGATGAATCGCCGTCTCGTAATCGCGATGCTACTCTACCCCTTCGATCCACCGTACGTCGAATTCTATCGACGTCCTTCAATCGTCGTCATAACTTGCCGTTTCTTTCTAGCCCATAATTAATGCTCGAGACAATGCAGGCAGTGACAATTTAATTATAAATAATCAAATTGTGACTGGTTCTATTTTAGATTTTTCCGGATTTTTAGATTGCCAGCGCTTTTTTTTAGCCCTCTCGTCTTGTTCTGCGATCTCGAATCTCTCTAGATTCTTCAGATGTCTAATTCTGCTCGATGTCTACCCTCTTCACGGATCGAACTAATTTCGAATGTTAGCACGGATCTTTTGTTTCTTTATTTTTTTCGTGTGATCGCTTAGACCGCTTATCGATAAATACAACCACTGCGCGCTCCACCGCCGACGATACTCTCTGACGAATATTTGTGTCAACGGAAATATACAGGCGACCGCGTATATATCTGACCCGGATCGCTCGATAGTATCGATACACCGAGAGCGCGACAGAGCGAGCGGACGATCGCTTATCCGTCGTCACGAACGTTTTTTTTTTGCTCCCTTCCCCGAGGATTTATATTTTATCTCGCGATCGCGCGCGTTGCGACGACGGGGGGGTTTGGTCGGGGTTGAAAAAAATCTGCGGGAGCGACCAGAACGAGTACGACCTCGTCGGTGGCTCCTGTAAATTCTTCGGGATATGTATCGATATCGCGCACATACCGCGAGCTTTTACTTTGCCGCGGACGTATAAAAAAAATATCTCGATGAGGCAGAGAGAGCGAAAGAGAGAGAAAGAGCGGCACGCGAAAGCTGTATTTTTATGGAAAAAATGTTGCGAGAGCTGTACGCGCCGTTGGAGGTCGTACATCGGTATTATTTGCATATCGTGCGCGCGCAAGCTATCGACGTGACGAAATTACGCAACCGATTGGCGACAACTAACTGCAAGCAGACTGTAAACTTTACCGTCCCCGCAAAAATTGAATAAAAAAATATTACATTCGACAATCAGACGGCCGAGGAATGTGTTAGGAACGTTTTTTTTTTGGGAGCCTCGAGTGCAACGTTTTTACGTCACTTATGAATTAATCCCGATAATGAAATAAACGTTGTTCGATTCTAGGCTTTAGATAGCTAGAGGGACGATCGAGAGGAGGGAGAAAGGTTGGAGGGAGGATCAGACAAGCGCGAAGCGAGCGAGCCTCGCTCGATACGGCATAAATATTCGCGGCTGCTCGCGCGGCGGCGGCGGCGGCGACGGCAGCGGGGTCGGAAACGCGCGCGACGCCGAAATTAGATGACGTAAATTGCATTACACCGGGTGTCTCGGAGCTGTCGCCTTTTCTCCTCCCCCGGAGGAGGCCGAAGATATCGCGGCGTTATCGGGAAGAAGAATGACGGCCGCCCCTCAATGTCGGGACATCGATCGTTTCTGAATTATTTCGGGGCTGAAAATAGCCGACGCCAGTTTAACTGCCTGCCGTCGCGGTTGCGATGTATATTTTCCGTTATACGGCGTATGTGTACACATATATATGTATATATATGTATATATGCGCGTGTGCGCGCCAACGTTATCCGGAGTTTAACGCAGCGCAAGCCGAAATTTTGGCATCCGGCTTCCATGATGTTTCGTTTTTCGCCTTTTACATGTGTCGTTCCGGTTACAATGGATCAGCGCCGGTTACAATGCTCCGCTGTGATAGCGTTTTGCCCGACTCTGTCGTTCCGCTTTTTTTATTTTGTTTAAGATGGCTTCCGCGCGAATTAGTAGTTACTCCGGATAACGTTTGCGCGTACGCGTAACGAATACATTTTTTTACCCTTCCCTTTCCTTTAAAGTGTACATTTATTTCGAATTGTATTTATTTTAACGAGACAGAGTGAGACAGATGGAGGGAGGGAGATAGAGAAATAAAATATTGAACTTAATGTAGCGTCGTTATTGCTATTATTAGAACAAAATATGGTGAAGCATTATCGCGTGCATCTATCAACATCTGTAGTCATTATCTCTTGTGTCGGCCGGCGATAATTACGTGGGTTGTATTGATCCATTTTTTAGGAAAGCGGTAATGCGCCGAAATTAGCCGGAAGTACGATATTCGTATTACAACGTTTCATTTTGTAAAATACATGATTACGCGTTGTTTGATCCGGCCGACCGGTCAGCGAAATAACATGGCCGATCCGCGAGTTGCGGCCCGAGTTTTGTAAACTGAAAACCGATTTGATATTAACCCGGGTGAAATTCGAACTTTGCGGCGCAGTCGGAAATACCGCGCGTTGATAACGGCCGCAAAACAAAACCTGTCTCTCTCCCTCCCCCTTCCACCTTCACCCTCCCCATTTATTTGCGGTGCAGTATGATGATCAGCGATCATCCTGAGTGTCATCTGATATCAGCTAGCAATCGATATCAAGCATAGGATACATGGCTTTATTCGCGACCGCAAGTACTGAGCTTAAAAAGCAATAATTAATTCAGGCTGTCTAAACGTAAGTTTTAAAATATCGTTCTTTAAAGTTCGTCTTGAAATTATCAAGGAGGGAGGACGTGCGGATAGATACAAATGCCTGACACCGTCCTCGCGCGCGCACAATCCTCTCGTTTCCGCGTGTCCCTTCTCAGATTTATCCTTTATCTTTAACCCGCTGGGCACGCTTGCCTCTATCCGTCCGTCCACTTTTCTCTTCCCTCCTCTCACCTGTTTTGCTGCTGGCAATAAATAAACGCGAACCACGGAAAATGATATAACATAATAATATTGACATATGTAATCGATTGGAATAAGTAATAATATTCTATTTAATTTACGAAACGTTTTAACTAACAATAAATCATCTAGTTTTAAATCCTGCTTTCTGTTTTCGTTGCAACTTTCTATCTTCTTCATTCTTTTCCCCGAGCATCCGAGGAATACAGAAATGTATAGCCGCATTCCTGCTCGCATCATTTCCTGATAATCTCCCTGACAATCGCCGGAAGCCGCGGAATGAATAATCGAGGTCAAGCGAACCTTGTCGATGGCTTCTCGCACGGCGGAACGCGCGATGACGTTTCTCCCTCGCTGCAACTACGGAGGCACAAGCGCGCGCCCGACCGGTCGTAAATCGCCGGTTAATGCGCGGGCTCGATTTACGCCTGTAATGGACGCCGCCTCGTTAAAGTCGTTCCGCCGGACGGCTCTCGATGGTGCGCGGCGCTATATCGCGGATGAGACGCGCGCGAGGCGTGGCAAAGAGAGAGAGAGAGAGAGAGAGAGAGAGAGAGAGAGATGGTCGGGCGCGATACACGAGACACATACGGGCGCGCGAAACGAGCGCCGACGATCGGAGGCTCGCACGCTTCCGCTCGCGAGAAGCGTGAGACCGACCGCGTGGAACCTTGCGGCCTCGCGTACGGAACGATTAACCGCATCGCGATGGACAGCTCATTCATAATTCATGACAAAAGGTCAAACGATCTACCAGTAACGCGGCTCGTAATTTATCTCGATTGGCCGACGATGATTGCGCAAGAAGGTGCGAGAACGCGCGCGTGCGTCTCGTATCTGTACACGTTTCATATACATAAGATGTTTAATTACAGCACGTGCGCGTTATATCGCGCCCCACCTTTCGTGACTTTGTAATCTTTGACTTTATAACGCGTTTAACGCGCCCCGTACGTCTTCGGTGATTGAGGCACGGAATACATTTTCGCGTGATCGCAAATGTGCATTAAAAGTGACGCTTTCGCGGCAAATCGACGAAATCACGTCACCGCGAAGCAGATAGATTTTCATCGATCACTTGTAATTATAACGTTTAATTTCGTGAAAAGTTTTCAGATGGACGATAAAAAATTCAGTACGAACGTATCTGGCACTTCCAATCCGAATTAAGCGTTATAATGACGTAAAATTATCGATTAATTTTTTATTGTAACTTCGACATGAAAATATGAAGATACGAAATGAGTCAAAGTCTTACGCAGCTATATATTCATTGAAATAAAATTGTCGAAAGAAAATTTCAATCGATAATTTTAACAGCGTTGTTTTTGTGAAATTATCTGCTGTTCGATTATCTCATTCGTCATCCATCTCTTCGATTTAACGGAAGATAAATGTGACTGGGAAGTAAAATCGAAAAGCAAGCGTAATGCGAAGAAAGTACCAGAGTATAATTGCCTCCTTCTCTATTCCAGAAAAATTAGTATAACAAACCGAAGCGCGAGCGGAACTAAGTTGGCGGGTAAGTTTTTAACGCGGAGTTTGATTCGCCCTCGTCGGCGATTCTATTCACCTCTCCGGCGGTGCATCACGTCCCACTTTTCCAGCGATAACGCCGGCATTTGCCAAACTACCGCGCGCCAATCGGTTGCCAGTTACATGTTACATGGCGCGTGTCCGCGACGCCGATATTATGCGTGTCGCGCATAAAAATCTGCATTGCGGTCGTTATACGCGCCGCGCGCGGCGCACCGGCTCTCTCCCGGCGCGGGCGGCGCGGCTACGGGAAAATCGTCCGCGCGTGTCGCCGCATTTATTGCGAAATCCGTAATGTCACATTCCGCGGCCGCCGATCCGTTACCATCGACGCGCCGACGACGCGTCGCGACGCGCTGGAAAACGCGAGTGATTGATCGATCGCGGGAGGCGAGCGCAAAGCGAGAATGGTAGGGGAAAAATCAAAAACAACAGCGATGTCAAAATAGAAAGAAAGAGACGAGAGGGGAAAGAGGTGAGAGCCGCTAATAAATAAGCATCGATCGTGCGATCAATTGCGAGAGTATGGACGGCGACGAAATTCTTTTGCGACAATAGATGCAATTATGGCCGTCGGAGATGGCGATTTGACGACGCGCTGGGTGCCTTGAAAAAAAAATCACCGTATATAGCACTGCCCTAGATTCCTCGAATACGTGAACTCTCCGACAGACCTTTACTATCTTCGAGGAAAAAAAAAAAAAAAAAAAAACATGACACCGCTCCTTACAAATTTTCAATTTACCACTAAAACTTTTTAAAAATTAAATAAAAATAAAATTTTACTTTTTGCTTTCGCTAAAATTACTTGAAAAACTATTAGAATGTGATTTTATTTTCATTGTACTCGTTGTATGATATGCAACATAGGCAAATGTAATTAAATGTGAGATACACACGCATTGTGCCTCACGTAATTCATCTTGGCGTTTGATACGCAATTTTTAATAGTCCATAAATATTTAACGTAACAAATAGCTCTATGCAGCTTTGTGATAAGCTACTATAGCGCTCTCGCGCAAAATATATAAAATGATGCATAGAATGATATGTGGAACATGTCGGCGATAATGATGGAGCTATTTCAACATTACGCATTCTACCGCCCTTCGTAACGGAATATAAAATTACGATGAACCCGTGTACGCACGCGGGGCGCACGTGTGTGGAACATAATGTCACATTGACGGCCGGGCATTGACGATTATACGCACAATCCGCCATTATGTTCGTGTCTTTGATACAAAATTCCGCGTACCCGTGCACTTCCAAAACGCGTTTATTAAATTAAGCATACTGCAGCACGTGGAATATTTCGGAAATCATGAAACGTCCTTTAATGAGGATTTTAACTAAAACCTTTGAGAATTTATCGGGCCATTATCCGAAATAACTATTTAACTATGTACTATTTCGAAGACACGTCGAAAGATAAAAAAAGTAATATATTTTGTATTTTAAGTAAAAAACAAACTGCCGTAGCAACATAGACTCAGGATGTAATGGGCTTCAGCTTTCGACGCATCGCGACAAGAGAGAAGCCCTCTCGAAGAAGCCAAAAATCAAGTTATGCTGGTGTCCCGATGCTCCCCCCCTCCCCCCTATGTGTTGCCCCCGTTATCATCCCGTTGACTCGTTTTCGTCACGACCCTCCTCGGCTTTTATTTATAGAATGGCGTCGCAACGTTCTCGGACAATATTAATTCGAGCCCCTAAACGAGCGGAGAAACACGCGGTGACACGTGCCGCATCGGAAACAGAGACGAATGAGCGAGCGAGCGAGAGCGAGAGCGAGAGAGAGAGAGAGAGAGAGAGAGAGAGCGCATCGCACGCGTCGTGTGCTCGATAGTGTCGGATCAAGACTGGCCATAATCACTATATGTAAAGTTCAACCGACGAAGCTGGCCAGATAATGCGGGATTTGGATATGCCGAGGAGAGATTTTAATCGTCCAAAATGAGACTTCCAACTATGGAAGGTTTTAAAAGCACCAAAAGCAAACTTTTTTGAACTCCTCTTAGCGGAGAGAAGCGAAGTATAATTTGCGAGACGGACTAAATAAAAAATGGTCGCTCTATCCTGAAATAGAGTAGACATTTATATAGACAATTCTAATCGTACATTAGGATTCGCTATACCGTAACAGGCAAATAAAAAACAAATTTTAACAGCCGCATCAAAATAAAAAAAATATATATAAAAAATGCACTTCAAGCACACAAATACCTTTCAATTCCGCTCTAAGGATTAGTAAGGAGATCAATTTTGTTACATCTCGATAAGTCACTTTGATAGATAAAACCGAAGAAAGTTTCTTCGAAAGTATATACGCGTTCGTCATCCGGAGTTAAATGAATTAGCGAGCAGTCGCAAAAGGCGGAACGAAAGTCACGTCGTCGCAGCCTCGCACGCCTCATTGAGATTCATCGCGGTATAGATTCGGGGGCGAAGCCCGCCTTCGATCGACCCGATCGGGGAAGGATTCCGGGGATGGGGAACGAGGAAGGGGGAGCGTCATTGTGTAAACTCTCCTAGTGGGTTCCGTAGACGCCACGCACGTGCGTCACGATCGGATTAGGGGACCAGCGACCTCATACACGCGCGCGTAAGCGGCAGGTGCCGAACAAACAAGCGTTCCCCCTGCCTCTCCCTCGCTTACGACAGAGTTCCCCCCTCCCCCCCTCCCCCACCCGAACGCACCCTCGCCACAGCGGACGATCCTAATGCCTTTAATCGAGTACCGCGACGAGAGAGGGGGAGGGGGTGACAACAGCGAAACTTTCGCTAACGATGATTCATCTCTCTCTCGGCGACGCGTCACGAGACACAGCCTAATCCTCCGTGAAATTTCGTCAAGTGCAGGGAGAGAAGTCCTAAGAAAAAGTGCAAAGTGAATTGTTTCATCAACTTTTTTGACTTCTCGCGCGAAAGTCATTCATATCACTAATATCGAAAATTGTTATCTCATTTCTGTTCTATGTCTGTGTTAGAATTGGAAAATATAGAATATATTAACCTTAGAAAAATATTCGTATCTTTCAGTAATTTCTGATATAAATTATCAATTGTTGATATTTTTATCCCAATTAACGCATTGTACTTTAATCAAAGATTCAATATCGATTCTTCTCATTGCCACGTATGTACATTCTTAAATCATCGCAAACGTCCTGAAAAAGAACTATACGTTACACACGGTGGACACACCCGGTAGAGTTCCCAGACGATCGTGGATCACGGAACGAGTGCGGGAACACGAAACGGCGGAGGAACGAAACGACGACGGCAGCAATGACGAGTCGGCGGTGAGAGGGAACGACGAAAGAGAGAGAGAGAGCGGAGTGAGCAGAAGGTAAGAGACAGGAAGAGAGAAACGGAGGCGGAGAGAACGCCGACGTCGCATTGGACGTCGCGTCGTTAATGATAACGACGGCCACCGATTGTCCCAACGATGTCGGTCCCTCTGCCTCCTCCCCTCTCGGGTCCGACGACGCCCGGCGTCGAGAGAGTCTCGCCTTATTGCCGCGATAAATATAAAGCCTACTTCGCGAGATCGCCTATTCATCCTTTGGCCACCTCTTCTCGCCTCGCGCCCGTTCATGCGGCTCTGATGGTTGACTTTTAGCGGTGCGAATTCACCGAAATATTGCATTTAATATTTTCTGATATTCGAAAAAAGATGGAAAGAGACAAAGAGAAAGAGGAAGAGAGCGCCGTGAAACGATTGTTCTCATGGCAGTAGAAAAAGACAATTTTCCATTTAAAATAATAAAAAATAATATTTATCCTACGTTTATTTCTATTTCGATATAATTTCTATTCAATATATTTCTTGGGAAATATATTGAACTCGACTGGTGATAATTTTCGCAACGAGGATAAAATCCGCGCTGGTGCCTCTTTCTTCTTAATTGGAATAACCCCGAAATGACGTTACGGAGGATGATCGCGAAATCGTCACGGGTTCTTCGCGAAGAGAGCCCCAGGGCGGGCTAACGATAATAAAATATAAAATCGCAATAACGCGAGCTCGTAAGTTTATTAAGAACGTCGTTCGGCCCGGTTACGAGACCGATATTACGGCCCGGGGACAGGGAATTGACATTAGAGATATTAGAGTCCCCGACCGTTCGCGCCGCCATCGCGCGCGGTCGCGCCGTTATCGTCCAGGCCGTTTAATTCCCGCCGGACTAAATATCGGACTGACGTCGGTTGATCGCGCCGACAGACCGTGTCATTAAGCTTATCGCGCGTCTTGGCTGGTGCACGAGCGGCCGTCTGTCATCGAGCGCGTTGCATCTTTCTTGAAATAGAATCTTAGACACGTGTGAACGTTGAACTCCGAACGCGTCTGGAATTAATCGCCTCCTGTATCGGGCGTTTACAATCACTAACTACTCAAACTGAAATGTCATCTCTCATAAAATATGTACCTTTGCTCTTTTCGTCTTGCCTAATATCGTAATTTCACGTTTACAAGGGGTCTCCGAAGTTTTTCGGGTTTGTGTAGATCTCATTTTTCTACAAATGCCTGTGTGATATCTACCATATTAATTCTATATATAGATTCAAATTGTAAATCAAACATTTAAATAAATCATGTTTTATCGTAAATTTGTCATTTTTACTCTTGTTGCGTTCCATAATACATGTCCATTATTCGCCATCATCCAGTTACGACTGATTAAAGCTAAACGCAAAGATACGAGATTGCCCGCGCGTGCATTTGTATTATTGATAACGTAGCTTGAGGATCGGATTGGACGTGGCGCATGTCACAAAGATAAATCCGAGATTTTTACTTCACCTGGCTCCGTGTGTTATTTGTCGCGTATTCGCGTTGCGAGTCGACAGATCGATCGACGGGGCGAAGTCCGCCAAGATCGTCGACGTTCTCGTCGCTGACCTGAATATTTCACGCCGCCGCCACCGCCGCCGCTGACGACCATTCGACATTCGAGGTGTTGGAGAGTTCCAAGCTCTCGTGGCGTTATCTCTCCGTCGTTCCACGGGCTCGTGCTAATTTGAGAGACATTACGAGATATTACGGGAAAGTTAAAAGGACGCGAGTAATATATACTCTTCGACAAGCTTTCGCGTCTGACGATGATATTTTATCTGCGATAAACGAACGATCTCGCTTATCGAGCGATTAAACATATGCTTCGTACAAAAATGGAAAAGTATTGTCGCAGAAAAGTAGTCTCCTGTAAAAAAAATTTCTCTCTTACACCTTCCTAAAACGGCAAAGTTAAGCAGATCGCACTAGGAATTTTGCATTCCTTTTTTCATGCCTGTTCTACACGCAGATTATATATACATGCTTTCAGATCATCGATACGTCGCAACGCGTAAGATAACTTGACGACGCGTTAGTAATTGATATCCACGAGCTTCGTAGAAGATAACGAGATCCGCCAGTTTGCAAAACGTCATCGATATTACAGGCGCATTAAAGAGAATCTTTGACCGAGCCCCCTCCTATATATGCCTTCGGGGGAAGAGGAAGGGAGAGGAGGAACATTAAAGATATTAGATGCGTTAAAGAGATACGCCGGCGTCGTATTTTCCTGACGGTAGGGTGCAAAGCGCCTCCGGGGAGGCTTCCTTGTGTACCACGTGTGCAAACCCCAGCTCCACGTGCTCGCGACGAGCGCGTGAATCCGCGTGTACACACGAGCACTGAAAGTAATTAGAGTCACACGCGCCCGTAGTGAGCCTCTAATCGCCACTTTGCCAGCAAATGGCACATGCAGGGACAAGATTAATTACGTAAGTGCGACTTTATTATAAAGTTTTAATAATAACATTCAATTTATTATAATTTAACAGACATGTTACGTGTATACGCGATATCTAGCGAAAAAACATCATTCGGGAAAATGGGAGAACGATAGTCGTTCAACCGCGATGGACAATACTCTTGAAATGGATTCATCATCGAAAGGAAAGAAATGCATAATTTTAAAAAATTACGGAGGCAGATAGCTTTAAGTAAAACGTAAAATATGATATTGAACTATATAAACAATATAAATAGTTGTAATCTATTTCTATTTTCTACGCATACCATCGTTACGACACTTGAAGTAAATAAATTGCATTTTGTACGTTTTGTTTCTGAAATTTTACACTACGCAGGCGGTAACTTTTGAGATGAATATCATTTCGACCTACGCTAATTTTAACGTCTCTACTGTAACGACGATCATTTTTCACGTGCGCGATAAGGCGCGCGAGGAGGGAAGAAAAAAAGGAAAAACCCCCTACAGACTCGGCTCGCCCACGCAATCGCGGCGACATTTTTCTCGCCCCCGCGAGAACTATAGTCCACGAGGGTGCTCGAGCGAGCCAACTATGGTCGGCAGCGGGTGATGGCGACTCGCGCCCGAGGGAGATTTTATGACAAACAAGCCGGCAAGTGCCATCTGCGGCTGTCAGTGCCATCGTGCCTCGGCTTGATGCCACCCCCCGCGCGCCACCCTCCCCTCCCTCCCTCGTCCCTCACGTCAACGTTAACAACGTCAAGGGTGGCCTGCTAGCTTTGCCAGCGAAGTGTTTGCCGGGGGATTAGACCGCTCGATGTCCGGCCTTGTGCTGTTGAATCACGACGATCCGTAGGATATTTCGGTGCGGGTGCACTCCGGGCCACCCTCCAAGCTGCATCCCTTCCGATCCCATATAGGCGCACGTGCGATGTATTTGGGGCAGCGGCGGCGGACGCCCCCAAGTGCAAAAGTCCTAATTAGGGGTGCGAGAGTGTCGACGAGTTTTATTGAGAAACGAATGGCGAGATATAATCGACAGGCCGTGCAAAGGAAGAGGCATCTTACCATAATAAGCGATTCTTCGACGTATTTCGAGCACTCGTCGCCGATCATTTGTCATTTCAATTAATCAATATCGCTTTAATCTATATGCGTTTGCAACAGCAGATATAGCTACTTGATTTATTGCGACTATAACATTAATTTTCGAGCGTTGTTTTATGGAAATTGCAATATGGCTTCTAAATTTTCTAAATTAAAATCTATCGAATCTTCTGCCCAGCATCTTTTCCATAATCGCACGGGAATTAAATTTACATATACCTCTGGCTAAGATATTATATTCCTATTTAACTGTATCGTGTTGCGACGAAGCCCGCCGCGAAGCTCTATCGCTCGATGTCGCCGACTCGATAACTTCGTCCGGAAACGAATCGACAGGCACGGCGAAGAGGTTGGAAGGGTGGCGGCACTAAGTAGCACGAAGGAAAAGAAGAAAAAAAAAGAAGTGAATCACGTTTCAATCCCGACTTTTGAAAGCAATAGGGACGCGACCGCGCTTCGCTCCTATACACCGAGATCCATCGATCGAGATGCGACATATATCTCACTTCTCGCGCACGCCTCCCCCTCCCCGGGTGGGTGACCTGAAAACTTAAGGGCCGAGGACGCGCACATGCCGCTGGTCCCTAAATTTCCCGAAAGCGCATTCGCTGCAAGCGAGAGAAAAAAAAAAGAAACCGAGGAGAGGGCAAGAGAGGAGGTGGAGAGGGATGAGAGAGATTCTGAAACGAGCGCGAGGAAAGATGGGCGAGGGGAATGGAGGAAGGACAAAAAAGGGAAGAGAAGCGAGCGTGAAAGAGAGAGGAAAAAAAAGGCGACGGAGAAAAAAGGGACGACGTGCTTCCAGGGCCTCGTGCCACCTACGGCGCACTGGTGGCGGTTCGCTTGCTTATTACGCGACCGAGAGTCGGTCTCTCTTCCCTCCCTCTCTCTCTCTCTCTCTCTCTGTCCTCCCCCCTCTTCTCTCTTTCGGTTCCATTGCGTTCTCGCCTGACGGCGAAAGTTTCGTCCCCCGGTGCGGACTCTTTACGCTGAATTCACTCGCGGAGTCTCTCGGATTCCGCCTCGTCTCCGCAGCGGAGAAAGTGCAACGAGCGCTTTGAACGAAAGAATGAACCAAAGCAAGGTTGAAGATTGAGACAGGGGGAGAGAGAGAGAGAGAGAGAGAGAGAGAGAGAAGAGGGCAGATATCTAACGAAGGACGGGAGTGAGGTGGCCCACCGAGAGACAAAAGGGTGCCGAGATTGAGGGAGAGTATGAGAGAAGGCGAAAGGGAGAGGGAGAGAGAGACAAGTTTGAGAGATTCGACGGGCGGGATCGAAGTCTCGGGCAGAGCGACAGAAACGACGAAACGTGATGGTAGGAGGGGGAGTACCAGTGGTTGGAAGCAGGACCCGGGTCAGTAGTTGCCCGTCCGCCGGCGGGAAATATCGGCAAGAGTGTGGACGGGGGCGGTCGGTCGACCGTCGCTCGGAGGATGGGATGGGTTGGGATGGGACGGGACGGAATGGGACGCGGCAGGGGGATGGGGGATACTTAAGCGCGGCCGTGCGCGCAGAGTGGCGGCTCGTGGCGGCAGACGAGGGGACGGAAAACGACGGAAGGGATGGGGGCGAGATGTAGCGCGACTCGACTCGGCGCGGCACGGCGCGGCGGTGGCGCGCGGGTTGGGGCGCGCGATGGCGCACTCGGTGAGAGAGACTAAAGGGGTGGCCGGGGACGGTGGGGAAAGAACGGGGGGAGGTTAGCGAGGCGGCAGCGTGAGCGAACGGGCGGCGGGACGAGAGGGAGCTGGCGGAACGGAAGCCGGCAGACTCCGCTTGCGAGCGACGACGCTTCCGACCGTTTCACGCTACGGGTGGCCACGAAGTGACGAATGCCGCGCGTTTCTCTCGCAAGTTTCCTAGCAAACCGTCATCGGTAATTCGCTGCTTTTTCCTTCCAGTTGTAGAAAAATATAATAGATATACATTAATATTTGTACTAATCTAAATTTGTAAAAAGATGTTCTTTCATGTATTACAGTGTTATGGCGCGGTAGAACAAAAATGAATTAATATCGAAATCGAAATGAATTAATTTTAAGCTCATAATATTATTTCAGCATTTTGATTAGTATTTTTAATATGCTATACGAATACTAACATCAAAAACTTTCGTCTTTTTTAAATATCAGCGTAAATAACTACTCCCTCTCTTTCGAGTTATAAATATCGACATGTACGTGATTAATAAAGTTCAATGTTAATTAACATAATTAGTATGTTTCCATGCAAGCGACGCACGATTGTTAAGGATTAATAAGCGCGCTTCGCGTGTATATCAACGAAAGAGAGAGACAGAGAAACAGAAATCGCACTAAACGAAATACAAACTATACCGGGTATGTTATTAAATTTCTTTCATACGCACTTCTTTTTCAACGCGAAAAGTTGAAAAAATTATTGAAAAGTTTTGTTCAATGCCGTATTAAATCAGTTAATAATGGAATAATAATTCCGAATGTAATGTCCACGTAATGTCGGCCGGAATAAAACTCGGTATTAGACAGCTGTACTTAGGAACGAACGAAGAAGAGCGAAACGCTAATCGAATCGTAAAAAGGGCATGAAAGAACCGTGGAACTTATAAACTCGATAATAAAATAGGGGAAAACCGCGTAATAATAACCGGTGTCGTAACTTGTAGGAATGCTCGATAATGACTGCCGAAGAAAACTTATGGTGCCTAGGCGCGCGTTACGAACGACGGCGATTTTATCCTGCATTATCCTGCGTCAATTATTAATCCAAAAATGCGCCGGCCTCGATAGGACGCGGCCGCGCCGCGAATATAACGCTTATCGATTTTCGCGACGCGACTCTTTAATCTTGGTAATCGAGCGAACGCCCCCGCGGCCGTCCCTCCCTCCCGCTGCGTCGCCTATTCATTAACGGCGTAAACGGCGAGTGACAGCTGGCGCGTTGTCAAGTCCCGGCGTGCGTACGCACACACGCGTGTACCTACGTACGAATGACGATAAACGCACGCACGCACGCACGTACGCACCCACACTTGTCATGAGTATACGCCCGCGGAGTAGTACCTAGAAAGTGATGCACGCTTTGAGTCCAAGAATTTAGGATTGAATTCAAATTTTTTCATTATTTGATGATGATTGATTACATGATTCGCCTGACGTCATTTTTTCTATAAAATTTTTTTTAAACATTTTCTGCGACAATTTTTCTGCAAAAGTTGTCTCGTATGGAAACAACTTTATTTCATCCTTATTTTATTCTTTTTATCGTGTTTGTCAAATCGTAAATTGTTCTCTTCCTGTTAATTTTCCATTATTTTTAAAAGAATGTTTAATATATTTTATGTATAAAATTTTGTTTATATATAATATATGATTCATTATCGTCTCTATTTGTAGCGTGTTCCCATTGCGAAGGAGATTCGTGGCAAGTGGAGCAACGCCGGAGGTGATCGATATAACGATCATGTGACATGTGTGCACGCCGCGTTGTCAACGTCGATAGCGAGCGGCGGTTCCGCGAGGAGGTTTCGCGTTCGCGTGGGCAACATTTACGTCAATGTCCATATCAGAAACAACGCTCAAACCCCCGGTTGCGGTCTATCCCCTCGCGCGCGACCCCTCGCCCCCGTGTAAATTTAACGATAACACAGAAATAAAACGTCCGCGCGCCACTCGCCTCTTTATCACCTACGCTGATCTCCGATACATGATACCGTCGAAAAAAAAAATCATGAGCGAAGCAAAAGTTCATGCTTCGTTCTCTCTAAACAGCTATCTAAAAATATGTCGAAATTTTTTAAATTGTACATACGGTCAAGAATTTTTTTGATTAATATCAGGGATCGGTAAAATAACTGATACAACTTATTTAAAATAACAAATATAAAATATATTCCAAAAACATATTTAAAATATTAAATATAAAATAGATCAGGAGAAGCTATTTAAAATAATAAGTACTAAATAACTCTTTTACTTTTTGTTATTCAAAATACATATTTTAAATAATGTTATTTTAAATACGACCGACCCCTGATTAATATTAATCACAGAAATCGCGAAAACCGCAAGATTTCAATCGCAGAACACAGCAGAAAATTAAATTAATCTGCCATAAAATTATTGTACACGAAATGTCACCACTACCGCCTTTCGTCGTAATAGCAAACACTTCAACTGTCATAAAAAAAAGTTCTTGCACGCCTCATAATAGCGCGACAAAGCGGCGCTAAATTAATTCCGACCGGACGAGGTAAGACCATTAAGACCATTTTACGACCGCGGCCTTTACGCATCGCGCGCCGTTCCTGGGCTAATCAATTTCGTTACACGTGAATAATTGACATCGCGCGCGCTCGGCCCGCGTAATCGGCAGACCGCGAGAGAGGATGAACGGCACTTAAAAAAAAAAAGAGGATGTAATCAAATTTGCGCGTCGCTTCGGCTCGGGTTCGATCGGTGACGTTAAAATAACCCGGAGATCGAAACCGATGTAATTCTCCACGCGATATATAATACGTAGTCGTGACGAAATATATCTTATGCCAAAGTTGCGATGAGCGCTATGAATGAGCATAGAGGGCAAGAGGTTAACTGAAGGATGTAATTACAATTTAATCGTACGTCGGAGAAATGTAGCATGGAAATAACGTTATTATTGTGGAAAAATTTAAATTCTTAGGATTTGGCGCATTTTAGTCTTTAAATCGCAACGAGGTTCGTATACGCCGAAAATAACGCGTCTTCTTCTCTGGCCCCGAACTATACTGGCTTCCTTTTTCGCGCGCGCGCGGGGAAGAGCGCGTCGCGACGGCGGAAACTCCGCCGTCGTGGCGTGCGGTTGCACGCGGAGTCGCTCTTTCGAAGCGCGACGGAGCCGACAGAGCTCGTAATTTCAGCGAGAATAGAACGAGGTCGTGAACCAGACGTCGGACGGTCGGAAAGTGCGGGCGAGCGAACGAGACGGCGAGATTGGCAGGGAGAAAGAAAGACGAAGAGATCGAGCAAATGCGGGGAGAAGCGAGAGAGAAGGAGAGAGACAGAGTAGGCAAAAGGGACGAGAGAAAATGAGACAAATACATGCACGGATAGAGCAGGAAGAAGAGAAAGAGAAAGAGAGAGAGAGAGAGTCTCTCGTTACGAAATCATTTCGTTGGCGTTGCGATGGATCGATCGCAGCCATTTTGCATGCGGACCCCAAAGTACTCGCGCTCAATGATTAATCCCCCAGCCACCGCGAGATCCCTCCTGTCGGAGGAGTATCAGCGGATATAGCGAGAGTTTCACCTCGCGCGGATCCTTCGATTCTAGTCCTACGTTATAGACTTTGACGATGCGAAACTTCCTATCAAACGTCTCAATTGCATAAAACAACGACGGGGGATTATTGCTTTAAGTTTAGCTAATTAAGAATCTTCCTGCGCAGCGGTTGTTGATTGATTAACCTGATATACATTATAATATATGCAACATTTTACGAAAAACTGCCATATATATATCTATATATATATATATATATATATATTTCCTTTATCACACGGCGTCGCACAGTTCGTGATATCATAGAGATTCTCCCACGAAGTGGACGCGAGCATGTTGCACCTGCACGTGACACCCGTCTGCATACGGGGTGTGTGTCTCATCGGGAGAGGAGAGTAGAAAGTACGGAGAGACAGAGGGGGAAGTCGAACCCCCATGTGTGTGTACACGCGAGATCCGACGTTTCGCGCGCATTTTTGGACTCCCGTGCCACGAGACCGGCGCGACTGTGATGCGACGCGACGCGGCGCGACGCGACGCGACGCGAGGCGAGGCAACGCGACGCGACGCGTCCGTTCGACGTCGAATTAGCGCTGCACGGCGGACGCGATAACGTCGCACGAGTTCACTCACCCTCGCCCTGACTGTCGCGACGCGTCTCTCGCTTTTCCGAGAGCGCGCGGATCTGCGACGAAAGAGTCGCGATTCGAGAAACACAAACTACCACGACAGCGCCACAAATTTACCTTGAAATAGGGGATGTAATTATTTTTACAATTACCTATCACTAATTAAAATACTATATTTTGCAATTCGTATGATTTCGAGGAATTTGCCCCGCAGTCTCCTCGTAGTCTCGATATTCGGTTTCAACTTGTAGTGAAGCCAGGGTTTAACAAAACTCATTTTCCTGATAATAATATAGCAAGTTTTTCAATCGATATTCTTAGAAATGCAGTTCTCATCGCTCGAAGAACTAACGTCTTATTTTATTATTTTACTGCATTTCTGAATTCATTTTAAGTGAATTTTAAGTGAGTGCTCGGCTGCAAGTGCATCTCGAATCCTTATGTCGCGCGACGCCCGTGGCTACGCGCCGCACGTTTTTCCCGGGGAAAACGGTTTCTCTTGGTTGCGATCCCACGAAGCTCTCGGCTGCCGGGATATCGGAGAGTAGTCGCCCTTATACGAGAAAGCGGTAACGGAGATTCCGAAACGTTCGAACTGCTCCCAACCCCCATTCTCCTTTCCAGACTCGAGCCGTTCCAGTCTCGAACTCGGAGGCGCGCAGTTAGACGGTCGCTGGACCCTCGATGCAATGCACAACGGGTGAACCGTGAAATGCAGGATACCATTCAATTGCTCAAAATATAAATACAGAAAGCAACCGAATTAATTGTATTAATTGTAAAATGGTAATAGGACAGAAAGCTCAGTTTCGGCATTCGAGATTTTCGAGAATTGTTGAACTTACAGAAGGTAAAAAACTTTTGAAGTAATTAGAAAAAAGAACGGAAAAATGTTGTTGCTTTATATTATGTTGGTTTATATTATACATATCTGTAAATTCAAGCTCCTAATAACTTGATTTCTTAGAACGCTGCTTTTCATACTTAGAAAGAAATTGCGTTTGAGCGTACATCCAAAACTTCTTTTTTCACGGGTTTACCCGATATATCGTTTCGCCAACAGCGGCGCGAAAGGAAGAGCTGGCGAAAGAGACGGCGAGTGCCGCCCAGCGTGGAAAACGGGGTTGGGGCCATGGAGCAATAACGTACGGGGTGTCTCAAAAATCACGTATTTTCTTTTAACTACATACATAGATTGACTTAAGAACGATGTATGTACGATATACTTTAACGTGAAGACATGGAAAATCGAAAAATTTAGAAATTTAGGTAAACTGAATTTCAGGAATAGAGAATCGTATATAAAAGTTCAAATAAACCTTTCGCGAGCGAGATATAAATTCGAGATCCAATCGAATCCAATCTTCAGATGAAATCGCAACAATTTTCCACGGAGAATCTATAGCCGGGTAAAAATCCGTGATACTTAGGACACCTCGTATACAGGGCGTGAGGGATACGATGCCTCAGTTCGTGCGGTTGCTCGCTTCTCTTTCTCTTTCTCTCCTGCCTCTCTCTCTCTCTCTCTCTCTCTCTCTCTCTCTCTTCCTCGCCATCTCACCACCGACATCCCTGAAAGGAGATGGCGGGCTGGCGCGAGAGGGAAGGAGAAAAAGAGTGAATCAAGCGGAGTGCGTGCCGGAGCCCGGGAGTAAGGGGCTAGGGGAGAACGGAGAGGACGGTGAGTGGAGAACCGCGCTACTGCCGTGACATCCGTATCCATCTGTATGCCGACCTGACGCGGAGACGTGCCGTGTCTGTGTGCGCATATGTACATGTGTGCGCGCGCAGGCGCACGTGCGTGTATGTATGTGTATCTGCTGCACGCGTGCGAGTGTCGATACGCTCACGTGCGCGCGTAGCGGCTGTCTGCCGCTGCTGGAGGCGCCGGCAGTTTGATGGAGGTGGCAGGCAGCGGGACTGCGGTATGACGTGATGCCGTGACAAGCGAGAAGAGAGAGAAAGAGAGAGAGAGAGAGAGAGAGAGGGGAGGCGGAAAGAGAAGAAAGTGGAACAGGAAATAGACTGAGTCGAGGAAAATTGAGGAAAGAAATAGGGGAAAGGAAAAAAGCAGAGTGTAGGAGATCTATTTCATGTTTTAACTCAAGTTTTTTTTATATCGAGCATTATTATTTATTAGATGCCGAGAACTCGTAAGAGTTTATTTTTAATGGCGGAAATTGTGGATTGAAAGAAAAAATTGTAATTGTTTTAATATCAAAGCATCGATACTTATGTTATCATTTAAAAATTTAAAGATTTTCACAAAAAGTTTAACTTTAAATTCTATCTTTATATTTCTTCAAACAATAAAAACTAGAATAAGCGATTGATCAAGCTTGTTAAACTTGACCATCGATATAATCGGCATTGAATCAAGACAAATGTTTAAATAATGACAAAATAATATACTACAGGCAAGTATTCTGAGGTAGAAAAAATCACGATGAACAGGTTGATATTGCAAACAAAATAGACTAACATAAAAAAACTTAAAAAATAGCAGGAAACAGCAAAAAGGTAAGAATATAGATACGTGCAGGGAACCAGAGAACGCGGACAGGTGGAGAATGTGGTGGTCTGACGCACGTGTGGTTTTTTGAAGGAGTCTCGATACGAGAGCTGCGAAAGTTCGTGCCGATGATGAGCGGAGAGGCAGAGTCAAGGTGGAGTAGATCGAGGTGCATGAGAGGCGACAGTAGCAAGGGATATGAGAGAGAGAGAGAGAGAGAGAAGGGCGGATGAGAGTGTGCGGCGAACACCTCGGCGCGCGGCTCCGTGTCGAGCTCGATAATACTCGAGGACTCGAAAGGTCCCAACGCCGTAATCCTCGAGTGGCAGGGACCAGGGAACGACGCGGGTGCGACGCGGTGGGTAGGGGACGGCGAGGGGAAGGGCGCCGGCGGCTGATACGCCGGTCTGATATCTGCTTTCGAACCCTGGATCGATGATACCGTGCGATGCAGCATCGACGACCATTGGCTACGGCTCGATAAGCCCAGGAAGTCCCGGTCGAAATCCGAGACCGAGGGATAATCAGGAGTTACCGTCGTGGCTTCGACGCGGTACTGCCGCAGCCTCGGCGGTGGCTCGTTCGCCAAGGTGATCTCCCCAGCACGGTCGGGATACACGGGTTGCAGGATGCAATGTCGCGACGTCGCTAACGGAGGCAGAGGGGAATTAACGTCGCTTCTCGTTTTTTCTCGGTTCGGGTTAAAGTCGAAACTTTCGGAATAAGTGATGACGATTTCCTTAGGCTGCCATACAAGTAGTAGGTAGGCTTTATGAGCAGACATAATGCCAGCCGATAAAGTTAGCTACTTCTCAACGTTAGACATTTTTAGTTGCAGTCGCGTGTTGGATAAAATTTCATAGATTCGAATTCCCGAACAAAATTCAATGTTTCGCATATTTATTGAATGTTAGAGTATTTTCAAATTATCGTATATTGTTCGTAGAGTTCATCATTAGAGGTTCATCATTATGAAAAATATTTTAGATTTCTTTATTGTACTCTGTTAAATTCCAACTAATTGAAGCTGTCATTAAGTGTTAAAAATAGAAATGCGTAATTTTTTATATATATCTAATATTATCTCATAAAATTTAGTCTATCAAATTGCATTGCTTATGCCTTATTGCTAATTATTTTGAGGCTTAAAACTCTGAATCTCTTTAAAATCTTGAGAGAATTTTAAGCCTCGCTTAAAGTCAAAATAACGTTAGTGCAATCGTAATTTTTAGAAAGAGATTTTTGAAAATTTCACTAATATTGTAAACAGTTGTAGAACATTTTCTTGGATTGCGTATTACATAATCTTATTATTAACGTAAATTTAATCCATCTAAAAATTAATTAAAATACGATTGCAGCGTGTTGCGAATAATTGTCGGTCGTTACTGCATTAACGCTCGAGAAACGCTTTTTCAGCCTCGAAACATTTCTTCAACCCTCTGGCTGGTCTTAAAATTCTCGTCGCGCGGCGAGGGTTGAAAAATGCACGGCCGGCGTGGACACGCCACGAGCCGGATAAGGGTGGACGGTGGCATCGGCTTAAGCAAAGTCTCCGATCCATAACCCTACCTATCCCCCGTAGTCTCAACCCCCTGGTCGCCGATGGCACGACCCATACCGCAGGCACTTTACCACCCTGCCGCGCCACACGCACAGACACAGCTGTGTGGCGGTAGTGGTGTGAGTGGCATGAGGTTACCGGTTACCGACGTCGTCGTCGTCGTCGTCGTCGTCGTCGTCGTCGTTGTCGTCGACGACGTCGACGTCGACGCGGGGACGGGAAGTGGGGTTGAACCTATCCCGTGTTACGTGCCAGCCACGCGACGCGCCTGATTAAGGAGCCTGCAGGCAGCCAAGGGGTGGCTCGCCTTTCCTTCCATCTCCCCGTCCCCCTCTTCATCCACGGCAAGTTCTTCCGTGTCGGTCTTCGCGAGGGAAACGAGATGGGAAATCTGCGGATCGCGAGCCTCGTAATGGCCGTTGGTATATGGCAAAGAAATGTCTCTATTAGTATGCCATGCGTCGCACGAAGCGAGACGCTGGTTGGGTCGAACAGTATGAATTTTAACGGGTTAAATCGAAAACCGAGAACGGAACCTGTTCTTTTTATGCACGCGAGTCCTATTTTGTTGAATACATGTATTTAGCCTCGTAAGGTTTTTATGTTAATTTCTTTATCGAAACGTCGTTCAGATTAATAGAATAATTAATAATTAAATTATTTCTTTAAATACATAAATCGACGAAAATCTTGAGATATTTGGCCGACAGTTCGTGGATTCGAAGAATTTCGAGTCGTAGCCGACCGACAGGCGAGATTAGGCTCGTTCGAGCGCGGATGGTTAGAGGATAGGAAACGAGGCTGAAGCTTCTATCCCGTATTACGTGCCGGCGAGGCGTCGGGCCTGATTAAGGATCCTGCGGGGGATTTGCCTGCACACGGGCGTCAGCTCGTTTCTGCTCCCTCAGCGAAGGCGACGACTCCGAGTCGACCTTTGCGAGGATTCTGCGACGGAAATTCCCGGGAACAAGCGCGCCTTCCCGCGCGCGACGGTCCTTCGTTTTCGCGCGCAAGACACCGTCTGTGTACTCACAGAATTACGTAAACGTGTCAAGAATTTGCGCGGCTACGCGAAACTGCGTCGATGTCTCGGCGAAGAAACAACCGATATTGATCCACGTCGAATCGGTTTTTATCTCCCTGCAGCCTTAGCTTTACTCTTTGTCTTTTTAAGCCTTGTCTTTTCTTTTCCCCGGTAGTTTTGCTAGAGAAAATTACTTAATTTTTTTTTTAGAGAATTGACTTTCTACGTCCGATCAGAAGACATTCGTAGAATTTATTATATTATTTTCTATAATAAATTCTACACAAAAATCGTTTAATTTCGAATAACTCCGCAAAATTTTAATTTGAGCGTAACAACAATATCGCGAGATTATTTCCTCTCTTATATAAAATATAAAAGAAATGCGGGGACGCGAAAAGTATTCTCGCACGTTTGGTTGCGCCGCGTAGGATCTCGGGCTCTCGAGCTTCCCTTCCCAGAATGACGAAGACGAATGCCAAGCCGCGCGCAGGATATCGGGAGCTCAGGCTCCGGCCGACCGGACCAAACCTTCCGCTCGTCTCGTCCATTTTTCTCTATCCCCGACCTTTTTTCCTTCGGCAAGTGGTAGCCGGTTAAGTGCCCGGGAGAACGATGAGCAAGTTCCTCTCTGATAACGACCGGCAGAGCGACCCGGCTCATCCGTCCTACCTCGCCGCGATCCTTTTCCAAGAATAATCTTACCTTCCATTTCTCCGTGTCGCCCTCGTCGTCTCTCGATAGAGCGCGAATATAGTCCCGCAGGAATTGTTGGCTAGCACGAGACTGTAACATACAGATGGACTTTCGATTATTCTCGAGTTTTTTAAGATCGGGTCGAATCTTCGCGGTGTATGTGTTAGCGATTAAAAAATAATTAGGGTAACTGTCCCTATTAGTGTGTCCTATACCTATTAGTGTGCTTTTACATTTAAATAAGTCATAAAAATAAAGTGGTACAAATAAATAGACAAAGTATTTTTTAAATAAAATTAATACTTTAACTTAATAAAAACAAATACTTTGTCTATATATTTGTATCAGTTTATTTTTATTACTTATTTAAATATAAAAGCACACTAATAGGGACAGTTACCCTAGTATCTTTGCGATATTTTTTAAATAACATATGTAAATAGAATTTCTTCGTACGGTTTAAGAGAAGAATAAAAAGTATCTTCCACTAAATAAGACGTAAGAACTTTTTCGAGAACATTATCCGCAGAAATGTAATTTAGAAAGCTAAGATCAAGGTACGCATGTAAGAATTCGAATGAAGGATGAAGAAGTATGAAGACGAAGACTTCTGCCAGAACTTCCTTTCGCCCCCCCCCGAGGACATTGTCGGTCGCAATCGCCTACCAGCAGGTCGGTCGCTTTTCGCGGACCGGCAAATAAAAGCGGAAGAAAGAAAGAATGGATTCGTAAGAAAGGGCTAGACGGGCGAGCGCAAGTGAGGGAAGAATGGTCGAATCCTTTAAGCCGGAATATAAAGATGAGGACGGCGGGATGGTACGGGGTGGGGCGGGACGAGGATGCAACCAGGAATGATTCGAATGGAAAGATTAAGACAGGACTATGGTCGCGGCATTTTCGCCCGGAGGGAGAGAGGCTGTTAGTCTCGTGGAAACAAACGAAGGATCATCAAACTCGACGAGTAGGAAGGTGGGGTAGGAAGCGAAAAAGTAGGCGGGAAAGGATAAGATAAGAAGGCTCCGGGGGGAGACGAATAATCAATACGGTCGCCAAGTCGTTAATTCCAATCGCCAACCATCACGCCTCCGTGCAGCATTAAGCACAGGGCGAGAATTCCACCCCCTTCCACCCTCCTCTCTCCCCCGCCCCCCCCCTCGCCGCCGACTTGCCTGAAGGGCATTATTTTTTCCTGGATCTCCCCGACGGCGAAGCTTCGATTTTTTTTCTCTCTCTTCGGTCTCCAAGCGCGCAGACCAGCGAAGAAAACGAAAGGAGAAGAAAAAAAAACCAGGGAGACGCGATCGAAAGCGGGCATCCCTTCCACGATAATTATTTTCCGACGAGGCTCGGCGCGTCGCCTTAACAACGATCCGGCGAACGTCGGAAAATATCGGGATCAAAAGTGCACCACGTGAACGGTGAACCAAGATACTGTCCGTTTATTGTTAGAAACTCGATATCTCATTGATGTTATTTACGATATTTAAGTCACGACATTTAAAACATAAGAAACTGCGAATCATAAGTAAAAAATAAGGGAAAAACGTTATCTTTAGAAGCTACACTTAAGAATTAGAAATTTTATTTCTAGCATATTTATTCTGAATCCGGGAAAGGAGTAGGTGTACCACTAAATATATTTTTATTGAAATACGAGGCGCGAGCAGGATACCTCGCAGCTTAAGCTGCATAAATTCAGAAACCTGGACCCCAATTACTTAATTTTTTCCAAGCGGCATCACAAGCGCTCGCGCTTTCTTATTGCAACAACTTGGCCCGAAAACACCCGGAGAACGCGGCGCGAAGCCGCGCGCGAGTCCGGTGCGGCGGAATAAGGACGGAGCGAAACAAAATGAAAAAGAAAGAGAAAAAAAAGAGAGAAAAAGCATAAAAGTACGTCGCCGGCGGTGGTCGTGCTCGCGAATATCCGGCGTGAGACTCGAATAGCTGTGCTCTTCCCGCACGAGCGTTTTCTCTCCCCTTCCCGCCTTCCCACCCCGTCCATATCCACGAGAACGCGCGCACGTTCGTGCGCACGTGACTATATACGTGCTCGCATGTATCCGCTATGTATACATACGTGCTTGGCGCGAGAGGCGAGAGGACTCGATCCCTCCGGGGAGTTATACGAGAAAGAAGAACGGGCGACGTGTGGGGAGAGAAAGAGAGAGAAATAGAAATAGAAAGAGAGGCGGAGAGAGAGAGAGAGAGAGGAGTATGAAAGTGGAAGAAGAAGATAGAGGGAACGACGCGACACTGCTCGAGGGTTGAGGAAGGAGAGTACGAGGGGACTCCGGAGGAAGAGGGACACTGGGACGCTCGTAACGAGTCTCTCCTGGTCCCTCGTCGCAATGGGGCTCTCGGACGACCGGATCGCCGTGGGACGAAGGCTCGCCGTGTGCTATAGCACACGGGAAAGGGGATGTGAGGATCGGTCAGTGGAAGGAGCGAGGCAGCGGCAGGGATGAGAGAGAAAGAGAAAGAGAGAGGTAGGAACGGGCGGATACGATCGGCGAACCGCGCGGCGCGTGATAAATAACCGTGCGGCGGCTCCCGCTCTCTTCCCGTCTCTCGCTCGCCTCCTTCCTCTTTCTTCGCTTCGTGTCTACCGCTGTCTCTCCCTCCTCCTCTTTCTCCTCTTCCTCCTTTCGATGGTACCGCGGGTGCGAGCATCGCTTGAGACCGCTTACAGGTCGCGCCAAAAGACGCTTGGCTGCTCTTTGACGCTTGACCGATCGCCGACTTCCGCGAGCGAGGAGAATCGTCGGCGAACACTACAATGCGTCTGGAAATACGAAGGGAGAGGGACCTTTTTATTTTCGAGAGAAATTTCTTTTTTTTTTTATTTTTAATTTGCCTCACCGAGTGAGCGTTTTTCGGACTGTCTGGCGATGATAGCCTTTAATTAGGTAATTTGATGAATTCGATACTCTCCATCGTTTCCGTTCGTTGTTTTTATAGCGGCGCGATAGAATAAATGTTTTCGATTTTGAATCGCTAAAATTGGTTGTCTATTCGCACGGAGTCACTGAACGTTGGCGTAAAAAAAAAAACCGCCTAATATTTATCTTTTTATGTGCATGGAAGTTAAAAATTCTAGCGCACACAGCGCTAAAAGCAGCCCACGTTGCTATTTACATTAGAAAAATATCATAGACGAAATATATAAGACTCATTCACAATTTGAAAGAAGATACAGAAAACCTTCACAATATCTTTGCGAACGTAGAGGAAACTCTGTACCTCCTTGGTCTCGTCTAAATGTCTGTGTACCGACCGTCCACAAAATATCCCCTAAAACTACCCCCTCAGAAGCTACGTAATAATAACTCGTGATAAATAATAAATCCTAGACAAAGTCCACGCATCACCGGTAACGAAAGGCTCGCGTCGTTTCATTACCGTCGAATTACGCACGGCGGATATTAATTGACGTTGGATCTTCTATATCTCGTCGGTATCCCGGCGGCTCGATCCCGGCTTCGATTTCCGATCGGTGGAACGTACGGACGGAAAAGGCCGGGCTCTCTCTCTCTCTCTCCCTCCCTCCATCTCTCTCTGGGCTTGCTCGGCGGTCTCGTCGTCTTTTTGCTAACGGCTGTACCACGGGTGCCGTCGCGGCGCGGAATATCCCGGCTGCGCGCGGCGTGGCGTGGCGCGGCGTGGCTCAGAGCGGCGCGGCGCGGCGCGATACGACGCGGTTCGGCGTGGCTCGGCGTGGCTCACGGCGCTGCGCGGCGCTACGGCACCGTTTATCGCGCGGGCTTGAACTCTTGGAGCGGCGTTCGGCTGGCGCGACGCGGCACGTATCTACCATCGAGCACGGCAGGAACGAGGCTATTACGCGAGCGCGCATACATATCTACCCCGTAGCGAGGAAACGAGGCGATTCCGTGCGCGCGAGAGCGGGAGAGAGAAATAGAGAGAGAGCTAGAGAGAGGCAGGGTGGTAAAGGGAGATGGCGAGAGGTGGCGATGTAAAGAGGAAACGAGACGGCGTAAAGTGCGAGGGAGTGAGAGACAGGCGCGGCAGGCAGGGAGAAAAAGCGAGGCAACACGGGGTGTTGACTCCACCTCCGGACGATTTCGAGCGGTTCGTGCTTCCAGGATCAGCGGAAAGCCTCGCTAACGCGGCGGGATAAAGGCGAGAGCTCCTGGCGAGAGCGGCCGCCCGCTGAAACGAACGAAAAACAGGCGGTATCCATCATTCCCAGCCAGCCAGCCAGCCAGCCTGCCTGGGCGACGGCCACTTCGACGACAACGACGACGACGACGACGACGACGACGACGACGACGACGACGACGATATCGAGAAAGAAAAGGAGAGAGGAGGGTAACTTAGGAAAAAGCGATGGCGGTGCTGAGATGAGCGCGAAGGCGTGGCGGAAATCACGTCGACGGCTTCATACGACAGGCCGGCGTCTTCGGGAGAAAGAGAGACGTTTTAACCCGCCGTTAAAGGCCATCATTCCGTTTTTAGGTGCAATCGGAGTCTGACTTAAAGTGCGGTTGCAGGGACTTTCTAGGAATACAAGTTCGATCTTTCTTGTAGGAATAATTTTGATTCGCATACTCTGCAAAAGTATACTCTGCGCGTACACAGCAAAGCGATAAGAAAATGAAATGAAAAACATAAAGGACAATAATTTACAATTATTGAAAGTCAAATGAATTTTGATGTCTCTCATTGTAATTTAATACCAAAATTATTTTCAAAATATTCGGACTTTTATCGTAGTTAACACCCGCAATCATTTTTTTTTTTAATAAAGTAAACAACATGACAAAAAAATATCGAATCTTCCGAACGAGTTACTTTAGCATATGGTAATGCTGACCATTAACCGGTATTCTCCTCTATCCTCTCCAAAGACACAGGGAAAATCGCCTAACCGCAGTTAGTGAACTTCGTAATCGACCCTGAAATTATCCCCGTAATTACGCGAAACTTAGCGATGGTCGTCGTCATCGCCGTGCGTGAGCTGGTGAGAGGCGAGGCGAGCCTCGCTTTTGCCGACATAATCAAAGGTAACTCGTCGGGGAAACTTCACGGGCTCCATGACGATCTCCGACGTGACGGCAGGCGCTGCCAAAGGAGAGTCTCGAGATTAAATCGAAACTTGTCTGGACTTCATGAAACGTTGCCTCGTCCATCCATCCGTTCGTCCTTCCGTCCATCCGATCCGATCCGAACGGAACAGGACCGAACTAAACGCGTTTCTACCGCCCGCCCACGTGACGCCACTGGGATCCCGGTCGTCGCGCACGTGGGTAACGCCGTTTAGAGTGGCGTGGCACGAGTAATCGAGTTTCGGGGGCTCGCGCGCCGCGATCCGTTTGCCAGCCGGACCGAGTCACCCCCGGTTTGCCCCGACCCTCGCCTGCCTTCCTCCAACCCCCGCCCCCTCCCACCGGGACTGCCGCTCGCGCGCTGTCCCGCAGCATCCCCCGCAGTTCACCCCCCTCGACGTGACCTCGGTCGGGCGATCAGTCGGCTGATTGGCGGCGCGGCGAAATGAACGAAACGAATACGTGGCATCCCCTTCGCACCCCCCCCCTCCTGCCTGCTTCCCGATCCACCCTCTGTGCCGACCCGTGTGCAACCCTCGCACGCTCAGCGTACACGAACGCGCTAAACTGATCGCACCGTATAGAATGCACGAGCGGACCTATATTTGCGGTTGTATATCGCCGCCACTTTGCAGAGTGTTTTGGACGATACATGCGCGCGCACGTGTGTGTGTGTGTGCGCGCGCGTGCGTGCGTGCGTGCGCGTGCGTAAAGAGTGTACCTCGCACTTTCTCTAAATTGCAGGTATCGGGGGACGGATTGAGATGAATAATGTTTGCGTCTCAACCGTGGAAACATCGATAGTCTCTATAGTCGTTTACACATTGGAAAACTTAAACATTGGTTCGGATAAAACTACAATTATAACTTTACAAAGAAATGAATTAGGGAAATAAAGAAATCTAAAAAAGTGCGCTAATTAAAAAAAAAGATGACATGCAGAAGTGAAGTCTACTTTTCTCAAATATGCATTAAATTAAGCTTGGTTTATACCCATTTGTTACACATCTCTTTTCGTTTGTACCTCAAGGGTTCAAAATTATAAAGGGTTGGAAAAAATGCTAGCATCCCACTTTGAGATATTTTAAATCCACAAGCGGGTGCTGTTTCGAAATCGTTTGTACCTGTTTGTACCACCTTCCGTTTCGTTTGTATCCTTAAGAAGGTGATTGTACTGAATTTTCAAAAAGTGGGGTGCTAGCATTTTTTCAACCCTTTATAATTTTTAATCCTTTCAAATACAAACGAAAAGAGATGTGTAACAAATGATGTGGTACAAACAGATACGAACCAAATTTAATTTAATAAATATTTAAAAAAAATTTTTTTAAGTCGGGTGCCAGGTTCACCCTAGATGCCTAGAGTCTGATGACGACCGGATGAATTTTTGAGACGTTAAAGAATAACTGAAACTTTGACGTTCGTCTCGTATGAGAAACATCGCAGCAGCGCTATAGAGCAAAACCATACGGCTACCAAGTAATAAATGGTCAAACGAATTGATAATCGAAAAGATTAGAGAAAATGCGATGTTTTAGAGGTATTTATATCCTTGGAAATTAAGAGCTAATTTTTTCTTTTTACTTTCAGACACGGTTGTGCTGTCGAAATCGCGCCATCGTCCGAATGAAACGCGCAACCATCACTCTTTACTCACGCCACTACGAAAATTGCGCTGCGCGATGGATGAATTTCAGCCACGGATGAAAGACAGAGACTGCAGGCGCGAGTGAACGAGATGGCGGCCAGACAGTCAAGTGGAAGCGCCAGTGAGCTAATTAATTAATTACCGAGACTCGCTGCTGTGGTTGGCCGAAGGGTACAGCTGCGTTTTCTGACCCATTTGCCCGTCCTACAACAATTCCGGGCTAAAGTTCGCCTGTTTACACCGTCGACGAGGAAGATCCTGCGGGATGGATCTTGCCGAGCGAGCGCGCGCGTTGGATATTTGCAATTCCAAATCCCTTTCACCGTATCGAGGGACGGGCGATGGTAAGGGACGTGTGTAATTCGATCAGCTTTCCGTCGTCCTGGATATCGGTCTCCGTCGGCAGTAGCGACTTTCTCCGTTCTTCTAACCCGCGGCGGCTCTCCGTTTCCGATTTCAGAGGACTCAAGGACGTGCCACGAGGCAAGTCTAGGACGACTCGGTGGATCGAGATAAAAGAAGGCGGGGATCGTTAGAGAGATAGAGGCGGTGAATCGTGGAGAGGCGGAAGAGAGAGAATCCAGAGATTTCAGAAGAGTGCCGAAACGGCGGAGATGCAACGGGAGAATATATGTTAAAAATTACGTCGACGTTAGAAGATGGTATAGTTATCAAACAAATATAATTAACAGAAATATCAATTAATTATATAAAATAGAATAAACTATGATACTCTAATCATCTATAATTTTCTTATTTTTTCTGGCGTTTGTCTAACGTAATACATGTTAAATTGCATTCTATACGAAAAAAATACGAAATTCTTTATTTGCAAAATTTTTACACGAAACCAATCACAAATCGCGAGATTCGAAAAGAGCTTCTCTTTTATTCCTTTCGTGATAGCGCAATAAAGCCTGTTGATCGGCTCGTCTCTCTTGTCTTTCTTCGCTTTGCTTGCACAGCAAAACGCGTAACACGTCTCTCCCCCGTGCAAAAATCGAAACTACGATCAGGGGAAGGGAGGGTGAGAGACAAGCACACCGACCCGCCGGACTCGAGCTGCTCCATTTCCGCCTCCGAGTCATCACCACCCCCGACCTGGCGTCTGGATATTAGCAGTGAACGCGAAGAAAGAGAGAAAAAGAGAGGCGAGAAGAGTATGGGTGATGAAGAAGGAAGAAAAAGAACAACGACACTGCAGATTCGTTCATCGATCGTTCTATTCGCTCTACTCGATAATAGGCGCTAGAAATAGTTAGGTCTAGGCGAGCATTCGGAAAACGCATCTACTCTTCGCGAAACTTAGCACTGAAAATTCTTCCGTTCCGCGAAATTCTCAATATGATCGCGCTTGTCAATGTTGAAAAGTTGCTCGACAGTATGTGATAAAGATAACAATTCGTCGATGCGGCTAATGACGCGATCGTATTATTTCCGTATATTATATTTATTAAATTAATTTATATGTTAATGATTTTCCAAAATTATTCTCAATTATTTCGATAATCTGCTATTGACGTCAGTCAGCGACACGTATTAGCCACGTGTACAAATAAAAGTTAGCAATTTTTACCAGTCGATTTCTATTGCCTGTCGTTATACTTTATAATATTATTTACGTTAATATTATACAGGGTGCACCAGAATGCGCGGATGGATTTATTCTACGGCGGTGCCTTATGCGATCTAGAGATGTCAGCTGGCGGCGATATGAAGCATTTATTAATATTCCGCAGCGTCGAAAGGCCGTAAAGCGATTTCATTCCGTATTCGTCTGGAGGAGCAGACGTCAGAGAATTATATCAGACGGACGAAGGTAAAAGCGGGGGGAACGGTGGAGACACGTGTCACGGTTTCTCGCGAATTTTTTCTTTCAGAAAACCGCACAAACTCTCGTGTCTCTTTTTCACATCCAACTTTATAATTTATGGAATCATGCATTGTATTTATATTAATAAATATAATCTATAACTTAATATTATTAACACGTAACTATAATAATTATAAAAATTAGAAGATACGAACTAAGTCTAAAGTTATAACAATAAGAACTATTTGAGAGATACTGTCGATTTCAAGGATCCTCTCTCCTCCCCCATCTGCGGAGGGCGAAACCACCCTCGGGGGTAGCAGAAACCGAAATCAACGTCTGTCACTTCGGCGACCCTCGGGCGAAACTCGAGACGCAAGCGAGGAGCGATTCCCATTACATCGACGATCGCGTTTCAGTCACGGTTCAGTAGGCTATTATTTAATAAATTCGGACGCGTAAAAATATATGCGCGCGAAGCAATTTCCGTGCAGGAAATCCAACGGACATTTACCAAAAGAAAGATTCCACATCTCCGTGCTTCAATTAATCGTAACTCTTTAATTCGCAATTACGTAAGTGAAAGATTATCTCCTCCATGTCGATGTTTTTTCATTAATCCGTATTTATTTAAATTCCTAAATTAAATCACAAAAACTAAACAATCGCACAACAAACAATTTTCCCGACCAACAAAAAAGCCAAGCGAGAATTAAATTTGCAGGACGATTACAACGCGAGCGTAACCGTCGGGGAGACCCGATCGGCAATACGCAGTAATAATGTTCATTATCAACAAATATTATTCGAGGCGTGGTAATTAGGATACGGCCGCCGATGAAGTTAATTATGTGCGGGGGATATAACCGGGCCGCGGGTTCCCCCTGTATTAACCTATTATCATCGTTATTATTATTATGTTTATTATGTAAATTCCATTGCGTGCCGCGAAACGTGCATCGATACGCCGCGCGCGCTCCTCCTTCCTTCGCTCTCTTTTCTATTCCGATCACGTTCGTTAATTAATTCGCGCCTCGGTATTAATCACACCGCTTTTCGGCCGTTTCATTATCTCGAAGGTTACGTACGTACGTACTTGAAAGTAGTCCGTGACAATTCTTGGGGTCTTGTAGACCTAAGATCGAATTAATTACCGACTCTCTTCTCGTAGTAAATTTCCTTTCGCTACATGAATACACGCGCAGAAACTTTTGAAATAAACTCTGGATAACATTTCCCACACCTTTTTATCTCATGCTAAAAAAATTTTACGTTATAATTAGGAAAATTGCTGCCAGAGCCTAAAAAATGTAAATTTAATTATTGAATTGACTCGCGATTGCAATGAGAGGCTTAGACAATTGCAAAATGATTTCATAAGAATTGTCGTGTGAAGATGCGTTTGAGATCCGAAACTTCGAAACTGATAGACGAAATCGAGGATAAGGGTTGAAAGGAGTGAGGCCGGGATGGGAAGGAGGATGGGGGATCGCGTAGTCGCAATTTCCTGACTCCACGAGACGGTCGTCGTCTTCGTCTCTGAGAATCGGCGAGAGAAGAGCGGAACAGAGGGGCAAAGGGCTTGTGGAGGAAGCGAAGCTCTATTTGCCTCCGAGATACGCCTCTCCCTCGTCGATTATAACCGTATAAAAACCGGCGGTATTCGCTCCAAAATCTACTTGGTGTTCAAACTCAGTAGTCTTTTTACAAATTCCCAAGTATAATGAACAATTCGTGATTAACAATAATTTTATAAAAATTTTATAAAAAACCAAGAAGAAATTATATAATTATTTACATGAGCTCTCTAGAATA
>NW_012026812.1:3319601-3334326 GCF_000956235.1 Wasmannia auropunctata
GTGTGCTCTTCCATATTACAATAAAGGCCTATGAGAGCTAACAGAGATGTCGGTGTGTAATAGTTTAATATTGTATTAGCTCACAATCAGACGTAAATTGTGTTAGCTCTCATAAGCCTTTATTGTAATATGTTTGAAGAAATTATATATTATTACAAAATTTTACTTGTTTGAAATTTCGAATGGACAGAAACAGGATTTTCATTTAACGCTTCTAAACAAATATATATCGTTAATGTTTCAAAACTTAAAAAGATACGATAACATCAAATTTTAGATAAAGAAATTATTATTCATGAAGTTATAAAAAGATCTTAAAAAAAAAAAACATTACGCATTTTAATCCTGTGCATCCTAACGCGTCATTACTCATTTTAAAGTTTATCCTGCGTACTTTCACGAACTTCGCAAATATCATCGTGATATCGCGGAAGTATCTCCGATAACGAGAAGAAGTCGACGTGTCTTGTCGCCGCCCCTCCCCCTGTCGACATTCGTAAAGCGAAATGCGATTCACCTCCGGGGTGGCGTCGACGACGGGTTCGTGCTATCGTCCCGGCAAAACCGTTCGTCCCTCTCTCTCTACGCCATCCCCCGTGGCGGTGTACAGCCACGAAGGCGAAGGTCCACGAACCGCCTCGTTTCAGGCAGTCGGGTCGAGTATCGTCGCAGGTTGCCGTGTAATTAGAGAGGTAGCAACGTAATCAGGCACAGCCGAGGTATCTGCAGATTGCCCCGAAGCCCGGCTCGGCCCGGCTCGACTCCTCCCCTCCTTTCCCTTCCCGTCTTCCCGCCGTCAACAACTCTCGGGCTTCCTAACCCCCCCTCCCCGTCTCTCCTGCCCCTAACTGTCCCTCGTGCGCCAACAAAATGTACGTACGTGGAGGTAATTAAAGACAATTTTTATATTTTTTATAACACTTAACTTAAAAATTAAATTTATTTATTTACCTATCTGAAGATCGTTAACATCTTTAAATTTCAATTTGCTGTATAAAGTGGATATCTTTGTTAGTGCTTCCTATTAGGAATATCATTGAAATAAATAAAAAATGGTATGAAACATTTTATCTGGCTTTAAATTGGCGCTAATGCGACGCGGCCGACGCGCGTGAATTCATCCGCAAATAATGAATCGCGTTGAAATTTAATATGCAATTTCTGACGATCAGAACCTGTCCGCCGGAGGAAAGATTTCGTATAAGAAATTCATTCAAAAAATATGCCAAGATTAGTAAACTTAAGGATCTCGATATAATTTCGCAATAACATTTACAAGAGAGTAAATATATTTATATTTCTCTTCGGATTGTTAGAGCAAGATTTCGGTGGCAAGCAAACAAACGAGAAATATCTTTGTTAACTATATATATTAAGTAGATTGCAAAGCTCCTCGCGTGAAATTATCGCGATCGATTTGCGAGGCAATTCTCTTTTAAAGACGATAGCACACGAGACAATACTACGTAAACAACAGCGGAGCGAAAGCATCCCTCTTCCCAATCGTTCAACGGCACTCTCCATCATTTATATCACGTCACACATTTATATTTATTAAAGCATTCGCGCACGCACACGGTCGTACGTACGTGCGTGCGCGCATATGATAATGCACTCGGAATAAATGTGCCACGGAGAGAGCGAGGCGCAGCGAGAAGCAAAGTGTAATAAATTTTCAGGGTGTGTGAGAGAACGGAGGGGGCGCGAGGGAAAAGAGCTTGCCGCGCTTGCCGGAGGGGCAGAAGGTCGTACAAGAGGGGTCGTCTCGGTTCGCCGAGCACCGAGGGGTTAGCACGAAGACGTCGCTCAAGTATTCCGAGACTCTTCACACCCGATATATATCAATAGAAACGAGTGCTCGCACGCGCGGGAGAGGGTTGCGATCAGCCAACCTCAGCCCCGGGGGAGGGTAGCTATCAACGAGAGGTTAGAGAAACCCGTCGAGATCATTTTAATTTCTGACTGTAACGAGTGTCACGCGATCGCCATATGACTGGCTATTTGACACTTTTCGCCAGCTGTATTATACAATAAATATACAATACATCTGATATATATAAGACGATGTAATAATAAATTAAGCTGGCATAACAAAAAAAAATAGTATAGTAAAAAAATGTATAACGTTATAAAATATAACATTTAGATATTTTGTGACTATTTAAGTGCAGCGAATATTTTTGTTACGCACAGCCGAAAATATAATTTAATTTAGCGAGAGAAATAAGCTATTCTCTAACCATTTTATAATTTTACCTAAGTTCTAATGAAATATATAATGCCGCAAGCGCGAATCTAGGATATTTTTACTTAAATCCAATTCTGGTCACATTTTACGCAGTGTTACGGCAGATGAAGCGAGACACGCGCTCAAATTATGAGGCCGCAGGGTCACGCAATAACATGTGTGTGTGTCTTACGCGTCGCGCGCCAACGCATGATTCGGATTCCAATTATGCGCAACCGGTTGACCAAGGTACCAATGAACCATATCGAGCCCATACACATATCGATTTCGACTAGACGAACATATGTGGGCTCACACGCGGAACGGGGGACGTCAGGGAAAACGCAAAGTGTTTCCGTTTGGAAAATTAGAGAGCGCGATCGGTCCGAAATTATGAAATTTACATAAACAAGCGCAACGTCAAATTCCGGTCAGCCGTTCTGAATTACGATGTTCAAGCTGTTCATTATTTTAAATACGGCAAATGATAAAGATAAAATTGTTGCGAGAAAATTATTTTATAATCTAATTCAATACATATTTTAAAAAATACTATTTTTGACTATTGCCAACATTAAAGTCTGAAAAGATTAATATCACAGAATCTTATTTGAAATTTATCCAAAATTAGAGAGTAAGATTTCATCCTCTACCTCTATACACCCTGAAATTTGACTCTCTCCAACATTTATCTCAATCCGTGAAATGTCATGTCCAATCTCATATCTTTTAAATTCATTCGTGGACTTTCGTTTAATTAATCTTTCTCGCGTTCAATCCCATCCCTCGTCCTCCTCGCCAGGAAGACGTCGAGCTTTCTCCGTCCAAGTTATACGCGTTAGCGTTATGGAAACACGCGAGGCAGCGTCCCGTCGCCGGGCTAATTGTAAGCTTTTTTTTAAAAAAAAACCGGGTTTTTTCAAACCCTGAGTCGCGAGGGTACGTGTTCACCTGCGCACAGAAGGCCAGTTACGCGAAGGGATGTGAGCACGCCACTCGGCTATCCCTCCACCCCCGTTCGTCGACGAGAAACTGAAATCAAATCGAGCGCGCCGCAAGTGAGTCACTGGCTGCCATTAATTATACTGATTGAGCAAACACGAGCCGGCGAGCAACGGGGTGTAAGAGAATGGGGGATAAGGGAGGGTCGGAGCAAGACCCGAAGAGGAAGATGGATACATGCAGGCGACTCGATATCCAAGGACGAATTTCACGGTTGCGTGTAAACTACCCTAACGACGTGATAATAGAGAGATGCAGTGCGTTTCATTATCGCATTCCGATTCCTCGTTCCTCGTATATGGTATATATATTTTTTTAACCTAATCCTTTTAACAAAACTCCCAAAGCCGTTTTGTCTGAAACGAATTAAGTAATGAGATTAAAAAAAGAGAGACAACTGTGCCCTATTTATAAAAATACTCTTTATTTGCCGCGTTTGTCATAATTATATTTTCTTGTGGATATCAGGTGAAGAAAATGAAGTGGCAGAGAGAGAGGTATCGAACATAACCGAAAGTCTATTAGCATTTTTCCCCGCTGCAGCAGAATTAAAAAATTTCAGCTCCCTCGAAATTTTTACCCTGGAATCGCGTCGCGGCGTTAATGGAAATATGCCGTAATTGCCGCTTGGGCGCGCTACACCTCAAACGACGATAAAAAATCAGCGGGGGTTTTTTCGCGCGGCTCTCGTGCGCTTGCTCGCCCGCCCGAAAATATAAAATGAAAGCCGATACGCGCTGGAATGAACGGACTCGTCCATCGCCGATGCGAATTAAGGCAGCAGCCATACGGACGCGCTCGCACGCGAAACTGCCTTATCTCGCTTTCGTGCCGCAACGCTTCGTCGCGTTTATCGGTGGTTGACTATATAATATCGCCCCCGATCCAACACCTCCCCCCGCCTCCCCGAGCGTCGACGTCAACGCCGCCGCCGACGTGGCTTCCACTCTCTCGCGCACCCGTTTTTCGCCCGCTTTTTTTTTGTGGAACGGAATTCGCGATCGGAAGTGGGCGAGCGTATTGGAAATACATCGCCGCGCTAATGACTCACCGCGCCGCATTAACTCATCTATATCCTTCGAAGATATATCTCGCCGCCGCACAAATTTGTCCACTCGTATTCTCATTATCATTATTGCCGTATCATTACTATTGTCATTATTATCGTATCGTTACTATGTCTATTGTAGTTACTATTGTCTCCGTAGATCGATAGACGCACTTGAAAATTCTTTTTCATCGCAGAAGTTATTGTAAGTGATAATTAATTTTATTCGTCGCAAAATTCACGTGGGAGAGGCGTTCCCGACGGAGGGGGATGCAGTTTCGTCGTGCATAATATCGCAAATCCTCCAATTATCGTCTAACCCGCCGACTCTCTCCCAGCAAAAGCGAAGAGGGTCACCAGGTGGCGAGACGGCGATTTTTCCCTTTCCCCGATTACGGGCGAGGCTGCAGGCGGTTGGTATTAATCCCGCGCACTGTTCTGTACCATCGCCATGGAAACGCAAAGCCCCGAAAAATCATTTCGACGTCGAGCGTTGGCCGATAATAAAAAAAAAAAAGATAGGGAGGAATAGGAGGTGCATGGATCCGAGAAGAGGATGAAGAGGACGAGAAAGAGAGAGAGAGAGAGAGAGAGAGGATAGAGGAGAACGACGCTTTTCGAGAGTGCTCGCTCGGAGCACGAACGTCGAGTAGGGCGATAATATCCGACCTTTCGAAAAAGCGTGCGCAATTCCAACCCGGCGAGGAGGGAAAGGAACTTTTTTCCAGATAGAAACGCGCGGGGATGAAGCAGAAGGATAGGATGATTAGGAAACGGCACCGATTGCGTCTCCGAGCCATCTTTTTTTTCCCGCATCTCGCGAAATCATGCCTATGATAAACATGCTACGATCCGATCTGATGGTGAGATTAAGGTTTCAAAGTTTTAAGCTGCAATTCTCTGTTCACCGACGAATTTATACGATCGCGCTTTTTCGGTCGCGTTTCTTCCTTGTCTTTTATCGTGTCGCGCGAATAAGCAATTGCCAAATACGAAATAATTCCTGTGTTTTTATAGAAATCAGTTTTTCCAATACGAAGCGAAACATGCCGGATCTTAATTTCGAGTTTGATCGCTAAAATAATTTTATTCAAACCGCTCCGCATGAACAAAAATAAGCCGGACGTAAACATCTAATTAATATATGATTTAAGCAGTACAATTTCTAAGCTTAAATTAAAATAATTACGCAGATCAGATAAATAGTTCGCAATATAAAGCCAAATGAAAAATATATAAACCAGGGAACAAGATATTGAAAAAGGGACGGCGATAAGATGGAAAAGGATAACGGCAGCAAAGAGGAGAGCTCCGATTACTCTTGTTCACCGGTAACGAAGAATGAACTCCTGACCGCGGCGAAATATCGCGCCATAAAGTTCGCCATCCTCCTCTTGTTCCAGCTATCTCGATCTCTCTGTTCCTTTTCATTTGTTCAGAGTCCTTAAGCAGACTCCTTCGTGTTCTCCATCGGAAAACCAGGAACGAAAATTTCACCCTTCCCTCCCCCACCATTTCCCATTCTAGAAAATCTCAATTCTTTCAAGACTTCGGTCTTTTCCATTTCTTTTTCCGACCATCCCTTACATCCTTACGTCTTATTTATTATTTTCCTGTCGCTCATAATTCTTGTCCTTATTTCATATATTAGTCCGAAAACTTATTCATCGAATATCAGAAAATAATTTATATTTTTACAATATCGCGTCGTCACCTTCATTATTACAGTCAATAGTTATTGTTGATACTCGAATATTATTCGAATATTATTCGAAATTTTACTAAAAATACTTTTGGGCTTCAAAACACGATCCTAATCTCAAGGTCAGGCAGTGAAGAAGAGAAATGAAGGTATGCGAAGAGTCCTTCTTCACTTTGCTTCTTCCAGAGTTCAGTTTCTCCCTTGGGTCTATCCGCGAGAGATCCGCGTGAATCGAACTCCGGAAGGAACGGGAGCGGGAGAGCCGAAAGAGATGCGTGGTTTTTCTTTTTCTCTCGTCGTTCCTCGTGCTCGAGTTACTCGCTTCCGCGCGAGCGCGCGTCTATCTGTCGCAGAAAGGATCGAGACAAGCCGAGGGTGAAAGGGCGAAAAAGAGAGGAAAAACGAAAGGACACCGGCTGCCACGAGATGCGATGCGACACTCTCGGGTGCTCGAGTCGCGGCTCTCTCTTGTCTAACGGGTGAGCCAAACAGATCGCCGCGTCGGTTAATCAGCGAAATTAATAAAAATTGCGACACTTGAAGAATTTTTCGCGCTACGGAAATCAGATCCACATAAAAGTTCACAAAAAGCGTGTTTTCTCAATTGACAAACGCTGCATAGGCTCGCTGAATATTCAGAAATCAGCCGCTCTTGAAATAATTTCAGTTTATCAGACTCAAATGTTATATATAGAAGAACAAAGATTAAAGATTTCCTTTAACTCTTTTTTCGAAATATATTGCTGTTAAAATCTTCATACATTATTATATTTTCTAATCTCGAAGAAAAGATTAGTAAACTATAAAAAGTAAAAACTCATAAAACTCAAAAACGAAACAAACTCGATCAAGTATTGTATGAGCATTTCTAAGACTTTTGCGACAACCAGTAGCGCAGGCCGCAACTGATAACGAGGTGCGTGACATTCTCGAAGCGCGTTGCACAGCGCCGCGCACATTTCATTCGTGTACGATAGCTGCATAGGACGGCAACGGTACGTGTTACGTACATGCACGTGCGAATACGTTTACTTCTACGAAGAGTAAGGGGAAAAGGGAAGGAAACAGGTAGAACCATAGTTTATTACCGTCCTCATTATCTGGGTTTTTTTTTATAAATATATATATATATAGAAAAGAGGTAATTTCGTTTTGAAGTTTTTTAACTTATTTAGACTTGCTTTCAGAACAAGTAATGTAGAACAGAAGTTCCTTTCATACCAAAAAAGTGTAGGTCGCTTAAAAATATACGTTAAATAAAAATTGAGAAATTGTAAAACGCATATTTATATTTGGCCGACCCGTCGATGTATACAAAAGGAAAATCTACCGAATATAAATAAATACCAATGCATTTGTGCACACAGAGTAATGATAAGTTATACTTGGAAAAACATAGCTAAAAAGTTAGAATTAGCCTTTTGCTTTCGGGCAAAATTTTCCTACAGGGCATTATATCGCTTATTCGGCGAACGGCAAAGTATTAGTAAAAAAAAAAAAGATAACTTTCCTGCAGAATTGTAATGCGTTGCAGGACAGGCAGGAATTGGGATTGCAGAGAGCGGCGGGTATGCATCGCGCGCAGTGCGCGAGAAAACTCTCTGGCTGCTATCGCGACGCGAAAGCCGGCTTCGTCGCGCGCGCGACTTTCCTATCCGAAAATATTAATACGCGCCACCGGAGCGTCGCATTGATACTCGCCAATGAGAAACGGCAGCATCGATTTTTGCTCTCGCGCGTCCCGCTCCTCTCTCTCTCCCCCTTCGTATTACACCGTGTGTCGCGGGAGCTGAGTCAAACACGCGCGAGCGAGACACGAAATTCCTCGACGTGAAAAATAATTTCTAATCCGAAAATAAATAATTACGCTGTTTGTGCGCCTAGCGATAGCGTGCGATCGCGAAATGAATTTTAATTAGTCGAGCGCGGCGAGCTTCTTGTAAAACTTTAAAAATGGAGAGGCATGGCTGTACGCTCAAGTCTCCGCGTCCGAACAGATAAATACTTTGGTTAAGCGCGAGTCGCGCGATTTACGAGTGCGACAAGAAGGACCGAGAGAGCGTCCGCGTGAAAAGTGATTTGCTAGAGATAAAGAAGATAAAAATAATATTCTATTTATTACCCCGCTCAACTATCCAGCGCCGTTATTTTCAGCACCATCTATGGAATCGCGGTCTCGCACAGTTCGGTTATTTCTCGTATCCTTTTTCTCAAGCATATCCGTATCGCTTTTGTCGCGTCTTACGCGTCCACGCTGGAAGCCAGCAGGCAAACGAAAAAGGGGACGGGGGTGACGGCAGCCAACGGGGTTGTTTGCGCCGTGCAGCGTCGAGCCGTTCATTAATTACGGCGAGCGAGAACGAAGCGAGGGAGGGAGGGAGGAGAGTTGCGCGCAGCGAGTCGAGTCGCGGCGAGGAAAGAGAGAGGGTGTGGGATACGTAGATAGAGAGGCACGAGCCGCGTCGGAGGCATCCATTGAATTAGCCTCGTTCCCCGTGGCTACGGCCCTGAAGCCCCCGCAGCCCCCGTTCGCCACGTTCAAACGTTCCGCCGCGTGCGCGATATAACTGAGTACCGACACCTATACAGGACGTTCCAAAATTGCCGGTTCAATAAAAGCAGTATGATAAGATAGAAAAAAATTAAAACCTGGGGGAGAAGGGAATTCTAGATAGAAAATAAATGATGCATCGGCATTAAGATGTATTGATATTTTTCATATTCGTTCATTTCAATCGCCTTGATACGCTCTTCATGATATTAGAAGTAGAGATATACTTTGTGATATTAGAAGTAGAAATTAGAAGTACAGATACTTCGATTGTTATTATCATTGCATTTATTACTTTTTATATTTATTGAGGGAATCATTTGTAAATAATTTGTAAATAACTGTAAATAATTTAGACTCAGTTTTGAAAGACTAGAAAAAGGAATCAACACGAGAATTAAGGATATAGGGCTAGTCCCTTACGGTCACGCCTATCACGCCGATCCTTTCATCAGCGCACTTTATGAGCAATCATAATTTGTAAAAAAAAAAAAAAAAAAAAAACCTCTAGGCTGGGCTTTTTAAAAAAAAACCCGGATTTTTTCAAACTCTGCTTAGAATGCCTATAATGTAAAAATTAATACGTTTCCGTGGACACTTTGACATCTTTGCACCGTGAAAACTTCGCGAAGGGTGCAGGTTTTTAGTGTAATTTATTTGCAAAAAATCAATCTTGGTCGTATTGTCTGACATAATCCACGATGCTTTCTCGGGAATTGCGTGGAATCACCCGATAGCGTCGACGTTACGCTCACCCTCTCGACGGGTACGAGAGGGTTCCAAAGCTTAAATGAGCCGCGCGCTGTCGTGGCATCCGCGGCATTTTCCCCCCTTTCGTTTCCCCGCCGCGTCTCGTCCTGCACAGCTTGCGGCGGGCCTCTTCAGGGACGACGACAGCCCCCTACACGAGAACGGTGATGACAACGCCTCATCGGGATCCTTCCACGAAGAACGGCTTTCGCGCGCTGGCGAATTTCATCGATATCGTACGGGGCATTATATACCGAGTGGCCGTGAAATGTTTGCCGTAAAAGTTATACGACGCATTGCCATGCACGAATCTTCGCGCGAAGCTAAATTTATTTTTAAAAAACTCATAAAACCGGAAAAATTCAATATAATCAAATAAAACTCAAAAAAAGCCAATGGCTGGGCTTTTCTTAACAAAATCCGGGTTTTTTTCAAACCCTGCTTAGAATGCCAAATGTAAAAATTAATACGTTTGCACTTCGATATAAAATGCACATAAAATACGATATACCAGAGATAATTCGACCGAACTCAAATACTTCCGCTATTGTCGCAGAAATGCAGTGAACGAAACTCGTCATCGATCAAAATATAATTAAACCATACAAGTCGCAGCGAACTTTTGGCAGAACCGACTCTCATTAAAATATAACTACTATTAAATAAACTACCACAGACAAACGACTCTTACTAAAAACGACTTACCCTGTATAACGCAATATAACAACATTTAAACAAAGTCCGTGCTGTCTTAAGGCAGATCCGACCAACGAGACGAGGGAGCACGCTACCACTCAAAGATGCTACAGCCGATACATCTCGGAACCGACATTTCATAACTCCAATGGACGCTATACATTAGAGCGTTTTTCGCGAGATATAAAGAAATTCAAATATAATTGCTATAATGTACATATATTTTTAAATTCAATTAAATATGTAATATAATTTCTGTTTTGTATATAACCGCGTTTAATAAATTTTTATAATAATCTGATTAATAATCTCATTATAATAATCTGATTAATAATTTCATAATAAATGTTTGTAACAATCTGCAATAAGTTAGGTTCCCGTCGAGAGCAATTTTCCACTATTCTCCAAATTGCTGGACAGGCGCGCACAAATTTTTTTTGCGGATTCCCCCTCATTCGAAAGGTACAAATTACTTACGGGTTAGCGTCTACACGCACGCGTAGGATGAGCGTGTACAAAGATGAGGGCACATCACTTGGTGGGAAATGAAAAAAATGTCGAGATTACTTTCCGCGGTTGTTGGCGCGAGAAGCAAGCGGAGACGGCCGCATTAATAATCGCGGCTCGGGGGGTCGTCATTTTATTCAATTAAACGCGAATACCGGAGGACGACTTCGGAGAGGCGGCTGGTTCCCGCGATTCACTTCCAACCGCTTAAAAAAAAGCGACGCGTCTCATCTCGCCTACATAAATATGCGCGACCTTTGCAACTGTGCAAACTATTCCTTAGACCTTACCGCCCACGACTCTTAATGAAGGACGACTTACAGTGAAAGACGACACAGATGAGTGAGCTTATTACAACACTAATCGACTCTAGACAGAGTGAAACATAAACCAAAGTTAATATGACTTAACATAACCTAATCTTAATTATTCTGATCTGTTCAAGTTGCGCCAGTCTGCGCCCAACGTTTAAACGCGGCCTACCCCACATCCGATCCGGGGCGGCTCGAAGCGGAGGCAAAGTAATTGTAGTTTTCAGAGGGTCGCCGGGGCCATCTCGATACAGTAATCGCCGCGCACAAGTCCTCTAGAGACCATTCGGTTCGTTAACGTGGAGAACTTAAAGGGGACGGCTCGGTATCTCCTCGGTGACGATGTAATCTTCCGCGGCGGAGAGTCGATGATTGCGCTGCCTGATCCACATTGCCCCTTTCCTGATATCGAAAACTGACGTCTTCGCAAAATATCCCCGTGCCTTCGTCCACCCACTTGATCACCGCTGCACTTTGTCGGTTCCCGAGTATCCCCGCCCTCTTTCTACCACGATCGTTCCATCCAAGTTGGTGCACGGGGGGCGGGGGGAGGGGGGGGAAGTGGATTAGGGGTGAACCGCGTGATGAGGGCGCACGAATATATTACGAACGGCGATCAGGAGAAGCGCTTTTTTTCTTCATGAAAAATTCTCCGCCTCCGTTGTAACGGCGCTCACGCCAGAGACAGAGAGAGGAGCGTGGGGAATAAAGAATAGGAATTGATGCTACGTGATTTTCTGTCTCTCTTTCTCTCTCTACGATTACGTCTCGACGCGATTGCGAATCGTCCGATTTTACGATTCTGCCGAAGCGCAATTGTACGATCGCTCGACTTTGCAAATATCGTATCGATTCGAAAAAATCGCGGTCCGGCATTTCGAAGCGAACACTGTGGATTTCGAAAAGTTCAACCTGTTCTCGTTCTTTTTTGTCCATCGCAAGTGTAGAAATTCTCGCTCAAAAATTTAATTTAGCTTTCATTTTTTTCCTAATTTATTGTCTAATATCCTGACTTGCGTTGTTCTAGCAAAGTAGAGTTTTATATAAATTGAACTATAGATACACAAGACGCGCGCTCGTATTTAACATTAACTATATTAAAGCATTACCTCGCAGATTACAAGAAAAAAATGTGACGTTCTTATGCGAAGCACGGTTTATACGTCGAAACGGAACTTCTATTCGGAATGCCCGTTGGACATCTTACATCTGTTCGCATACCAAGTGTCCGATCACCGCTGACCCGCCATTTTCCGAATGTTACGACTCCCCGGCCCTCTTCGACGGAGTTGCGAATCACCAATCTCGCGGATATCGGTGCCGTACCGTGTCGTTCGCGGAAAATTGTGCGGCTGATGAAGAAAGGTCGATAACGCGGCGAGAGAAATATTTTTTTTTTTACAACCCCTGCGACGCGATCGAGCGCGCTCGCTGCTATTTGACCCCAAGACGTGATGTTATTTTATGTCTTTATTAAATTTCAGCCTATGTTTGTCAGCGAAACCGCAGTTTTCATGGAAAATTGAAAAGTTTAGAAATCACGAGTGTCTCCCCCTTTCGCTACGTCTAATAAGAATAAAACGTTTAACCGATTAACACTTTTAATCGTAGTAGAATTATTAACTCGAACCACGGAACCTAATTTGAAGGAATAGAATAGATTATTTTGTGGAAATTAAAAAAATTCTCTTTATATAATTGTAACTGCTCACAAAATTATTTTAGATACGATGGTGTCTCGGGGATTCTATGCAGGATCTCTGAAAAAAACTTTGACAATTGACGACGACAATTCAATTTCGTCTGCTCACCCTTAAGCAGACGTCCTCTTTAAAGCGCATCGCATAAGCCACGCGTCTGTAACGGGTGTTCGCGAAAGAAGGCATTAACGCCATTTGACGAAGGAGAGTCGAATCTAAAGATAAGTTACAACTTTCAATTTACATCGGTTGACATTTGCCAGCTATTTGACAAAATCGACATAAGGGATAATTAAATATAGACGTCGAATATAAGGGATATGGCATGTTTGTGGCAACAAAACTAATCATTAGACTCATTAGAGGAATCGGCCAATTAGAGTAATTTTGGCGATTACATTTATGTAATTACAATGTAATATATACGAGATTGTAATGTACAACCGTCGCGTAACTGTATGATGTAGTCGAACAATCGGTTTTTGACGTAATATTCGTCATGTTCGCGACGATTTAAGGCTTCGCAAGCATGCTTACGCATTCGCGATTATACCGGCCGTTACCGGGACTTTCGCTGATCACACAGCTGAAACGCTTTACGGATTAACATCTCTCTGAATTACGAGGATTGCGCGCAAACGCATCGTGTTTCAGTAACGCCAAAACGATGGCGATTCGGTTTCACTGAAATGCCACTGGATCGCCGATTTCGCCGATGCAGCGGCGATACACGGCGGATTTTCCGGCGGCATCGTGTGTCGGCGTTTTACGTTGCACGCACACGTACATACGTATTGCGGTCGTATGTATAACGTGTAATTAGTAACGTATCGCGCTTTTTAAACTACGCTCAGGCATCAGAATTATAGCACACATATAGCTTGCAGCTATTAAGGAAGGATTATAAAATAGATCTAATCTTTCTTCTTGAATATTGCATGCAGCATCTCGCTAGACGTGATATAAAGATTATTACCAGGGTTTGACAAGATGGGCCCAATCTAATAAAATCATTTTATTAAATAAAACAAGACATATATTAAAATTGAAATAACAAAAATTGAAACAAGACATATATTAAAATGTAAATAATGTTAATCAATGCCCTTGAAAAAACCTGGGTTTTTTAACAAAAGCCTAGCCCAGTGAGATTGCGCGGCTACTTTATGCATAATTATTCTGCCCACACGTTTTCTTCTCTTTTCCCGTAATCGAATGGTGAAAAATGTCGATGCCGACATTCACGCCGAATGAGATCGCATGGTTGATATACCGAGATACGGCCATAAACGAGATGCCGCGCTATACTACTCGCCGGGCATTATTCATAATACGACGCAGCTGCGTTTCCGTCGCGCGCGTTATACCCCGTTAAGTTTCCTGAGGGTTGGCGCGGAATAACGAAGAACGCGCTGTGGCGCGCGTGTGGATGTCTCGAGAAGCGGAGATTACTCGAGGGAAAAGCAAACAGACGTGTCTTCCGCGTCCTTTCTGCTTCGAGTATAAAACAAAGACCCGGGGCTGCACCTCCCGTCCGAGTCTCGCGGACCTTAAACTTTGTTTAACTTGCCGGAGAATAAACATTACCGCGTTGATTAATTGTGCCGCGCGATCGCAAGTTTATCAAAAAGTGATTAGAGTGTGACACCGTAGGACAGGTGTATTTTTTTACCGGATACACCGAGACCTCGCGAGAGACGCGACTAAAACTATCCGCGGATTAAACGGCTATATTAAGCCAGTCATCGATCTCAATATCCTGGCAATTCTTCTTGAAATCCGCGAGTCCAAGCAGTACCTCACGTCTGAACAAGTCATATCTTGAGCATTGCTTCGGAAGGGTAAGAACGAGGGTGGACAAGAGAAGAAGGAGGAAGGTCACAGGGCGGTGACGGCTGGAAAAAATGGTTAGAAATAGAGAGACAGAGAGAGAGAGAAACGGAGGTGAGAGAAAGAGAGAGAATCTCCGCTTCCTCGCTTCCTTTCCCGAGATATACGCTCCTCGATAAACGTCCGGACGAGACTCCTCCACTCCATCCACCCTCTTCATCCTCCACCCCTTCGTCTTCCTTTCTCGACTGCACCCTCGGCTCAAAGCCAGCCCTCGCGTTCTCTCATCGAAGGAGAAAGATAGATAGAGGGAAAGAGGAACGAAAGGGGTAGCGCGGGGTAAAGGGGCGGGAGGATAAAGGTGCGGGGACGACGAGCTCGCTTTCTCTCTCTCTCTCTCT
>NW_012026812.1:3334346-3355170 GCF_000956235.1 Wasmannia auropunctata
CTCTCTCTCTCTTTCTCTCTCTCTCCGCTTTTTGCCAAAGGCCGTCATCCCCGCGGGGCTTAACCCCGGGTTTATCGCGGCGTTATTAATAACCGCCGCCCGTACCGGTCCCCTGCCCCCGAAACCCGGCGGCGATACCCACGAGCGAAGAGAGCCGCCCTACCTCGCTCGTAAACCTCGAGCGACGAGCGCCGCTGCCGCGATAAAGAAAAAGTCATGAGGAGCGTTCTCTTTCTGTCTCTTTCCCTCCCTTCTCTCTCTCTCTCTCTTTCGCCTTTCACCCTCCATCCTCTCCTCCGACAGCTCGGCAGTTCGAGAGCTCGATTCCCTGACATCGGCAGACCTCGTCATTCTCGGTCCTAGCGAGTATTGGGTATGTGATAGTGCCTGACATAGTCTATGGAGAACTATTAATCCTAACAATTTGACAGTTGGTTTCCGTAAGATACGTCACTATTCGGATTGATAATTTCGACTATTTGGAATTATATGAAGTACTTTAAAATTGTTAAAATTGTAATAAATTACATTTACGCAGCTGCGCACCAATATGAAAGAAATGATATCGAGGTGCGACTTTCTAAAAATCCTAACGATGTTCGCGCGACGTATGAGGCTACTGTTAATTATTGTTATTACAACATGACTAGTTTTAACTCCCGAGATTCGGATCAAGAAGCGGAGCGATGTCACACCAAAAAGGATAAAATAATTATCTTCGCGAAAAGCGCGGTGTGTACAACGCCAATGTTACGCAATCTAGAGATAATGGAATACGTTAGTTTCCACAAGCTTTGTGTATTTCGCCATTAAGCAGCATGCCGAAAGTGCAAAGATTTATGGAACGACCGTAACGAGTACAATGAATACTCTATGAATCGCGGCGATCGTCGGTGACAACCGCCGCCGCGGTGATTCCGCCACGTGACAATTTCATGTCAAATACCAAATATAAGTACAGATATATTAATTACACGCGGTCATACCACATCGCAGAAATAATGTAGTTATTGTGCACAATTCGTATTTAAATAATTTAACATACAAGTTTTGAAAATGTATATGTGCGCGCGGAGCGCACTAATACGTTCCTTTCCTCGCCTCAACTCGCAGCTCGGCTACAAAAGTTTTCGCTCTCTCTCTCGCACGAATTTCAATAGAAATTAATATGAAACGTCGCTCACACTTATTTTTTTCGAGAGGTCGTCTCATACTCAACGCTTTTACGGATACGTGGAAAGGAAGGCGCCGCAGAAACGCAAAGAGATGACTTCGCGGCGATCTTTACCGAGAGGCACGTACGTTTTATACCCGCCGAGGGTGACGCTAAAGTCTTTCGTGGAGGGCTTTCGTGTGCATGACGTACCGACACGGCACGTACGGCTCTCTGGCTCTCTCTTTCCTTTTCCCTCCTCCTCCTCCTCCTCTTTCCCGTCCTCTCTTTTTATCTATTTTTTTTCTCTTTTCCTCTCTCTCTCTCTCTCTCTCTCCCTCTCTTTCTGAACAGAATATCGAGTCTCGATATCTCCGGTTCCCCGTGGTGTCCCGGCCATGTCGATCTCGCGTCCGGAATGTGCGCCACGGGCATGCGACGTGTGTACGTGTTATCACGCGTAGCCAGTCTCTTCCGTCTTTCGCGTTTACGCGAACGTATATCCGGCACACTTGTATCGCGTACGCGGTATTACGCCGCCTCTCGTCACGTGGAAATAATTCATTTGTCGTGTTACACACGGTGAATCATAATATCACCTCCCCTCGGGAGATGATACAAAAGTATTAATCGGATTTACCGCATAGGCCGTAACTGTAATAGTGAATTAAATTTGTAAGCAATAATATAATTCTTAAGAAATATTACTGCAAAAACGTATAATTTTTGCGTTTTTAATTATTCATTTTTTAATTCGCGATAAAGAGACAAGAGTTCAAGAATTGAATTTTATCAGATTTACACATCGACCCGTTCAACTCGAAACGATCGATCCGATATCGCGATAAATTTTTGAAAGCGTTTCGAGAACGCGTCGCGTTCTTCCCCGCGGGACTTCCCACTTTTTACTCGCAATCGAGCAGCTTTCCGACGCGGCGCGTGCGAGATCGATTTTCGCGCGTAATCCCTCGAACGAGCTGTCTACGATGCAGAAGGCGAGGCAGCCCGCCCGCCTTCGGGTTTTCTTGGAAAATATCGGGCCTCGTTACGTCGAATGCTATACATATCCCCGCGTTATTGCCGCGCGTAAATGCTCGCCGGCTGCTTTCGCCTTCCTCACGCGCGCGGAGGCTGTTACGCAAGCGTGCAGCAACGCGCGAGGCGTGAGCGTGTGGTCGCACGAGCGTGACCGTCGTGATACCCGGCAGCGACTCTGTTCTAAAACCCGATTCAGACTGCATGGAGTTGTCTAATATATTTCTTGATTATTAATTATCCGACGAAACGAATCTGAACGGACAAATGAAGAAGTCGCTACTGTTATTAATTTCTCCCCAAAATCAATATATTGTTTTTAGACTAAATACAAAGATATAATTGCAATGAAGTAATTGATTTTAATTCAACCGCGACTGTTTCATAAAATTTGAAGCAGAAGGAAGAAACTGAAAATATGCGAAGGAGGTCGGATATAAAGTGTAACATTAAACAGTTTATTTTATAATTATTAAGAAATAACTTTATATTTATTTACTCGTGTAATGAATTAATTAATAGCAGTTCCACCATATATTCTCAAGAGATCAAAAAGTAAGCCGAAATAAAAGTTAATTTAAATCGGACTTCTTGACGTCTCGGTTAGTAAAAGAAAAATGGAACAGAGGATAAATTATTGATAGAATATAATATATATGTAAATTATTGAATAGGTATATCACATTTTAACGTGTATTGGGTGAGATAATTTTCGCAAAGTATAGAAGATCAAAGTATTGTGGGGAATAGAGCGTCTCGCTTAAATCGGGTTGTACGGTTTTATTCCACCACTCCGCTCTCCACTAGCTAAAGTTGGGTCAGGAGATCGCTCGATGAAAGTTTAAACTTGCGGATAACGGTCCGGGCCCGGTATTATGGGCGCCACGAGCTGTGACAGGCGCGAAGGGAAAAATCGCCACGTCACTCTCGTGCGACAGCGCGCACCGCGGAAAATTATTGTGCGAGCAATGCGGAAAAAATTACCCGCCGACGCGGACGTATGAAACGTTAGTTTTTAGCGAGTCGCGATTTCCACCGAGGGGGGATTATGCGGTTTTTTCATATCGATTCGCTCGTACGACGAATATTTTCGGACAATTGCATAAGAAAACGTTACGGATGTGAGATAATGCAAATAAAATATTTTTTTCAAAGGCAGAATAAATTTTTTTACAGACAAGCAGACCAAATTGATGAATAGATGTAATTCAAATCGAGTTATGCAAGCTCATTTCTTCACAATTTCTAGCATTGATAATTAAGTTTTCCCCTTAAAGCAGGCCGTGTTTAAAATGGAGAAAATTTTTATATACGTCCAAAATGAATAAATTTTATTATTTACTCATGAAACTCAACTTGTTAAAAATCTGTTGTGGTTGCCAAAAATATCAAATCAGTAAATGATAGAATTCCTGCTTGGACCATTCTGTCCCGGTCTGTCGTACGTAATATCGCGCGCTGAAATAAAATATGAACACAAAAGATCCTTTGCCGCGTACAGGAACAAAGAAAAATGTCGTAGGCTTCTTCTCGATGAGAGGCACAAAAACGTACGGCGCAAAAGCCGTAAAATCAACGGTGCAAAACTTTAATGTGCATTGTGACAGTACTGATAATGATAGTACAGACAGTGCCAATAAAAACGTGTATAATCTACGGCTACGCTCGCGTCCACGAGTACGGAAAATAAAATAAAAAAATACAAATACAACGATCAAGAAATCAACAAAACGCTGAACAACGCTGAATCTAAGAATTTATGGCTGGAGCGCAAGGCAATTCGGATGTTTAATCCGCGGTGAGGGGGGTGTAGTAGTGCTGTCTCATTATCATTATCTTATTATCATTTAGGATCCTACATAGCGAGATATTTTGAAATATGACGATTTAAAACTCCCAAAACACTCTACATATTCAAATATGTCCGAAGAAACGCAATAACGTAATGTAAAATTCCAAAGCGATATGCCATTTTCGTGAAAAAGTGAGAAAGAGAGAGAGAGTTTCGCGTTCACGCAAATTTTCGGGCGTGCAAGAAACTGCATGCAAAACCGGGAGATTCTCGACAATTGCGACAGCCATGGCAGGCTATCGTGATGGGGCCGGAGGGCGGAAGGTAGAGGGTGAGCTCGCAGGATCACCGAGTCCCTGATATACCCGGCGGGTTGTCGAGGTGGACCGTGGTAATCCTCCTAAACCCCGGCACAATACCGCGTCGGGTTCTACAGCGGCCATTAGCGCGGAAGGGGAAAAAAGATTAAAACCTTCGCCGGTCGCCCGCACCGTCGGGGCGAATCCCGGTTTTATTAATCGTGCACGTTGCGGAAGATAACGTCGTCGGCCGGCAGTTTCCAGGAAAAGGGTTAAAGCGCCCCGAGAGACGGAAAAAGGGGAATTTCGGTCCTTGTATATCACGGCGATCGTCGCTGCGAAAAAAAAAAAAAAAAACGATAACCGCGCAGTTGCGGCTAAACTAAGCGTTCGCTTGTTGGCGCAAAAAGCGAATTTATTATAAGGAGAGAAATATCGAGAGATGATAATGTAAATATAATCATCGCTGCGATAACTTACATAGGGCTTTGTCGCACATGTATATACGTGGTGAATTTTACAAGAGAATAAATTTTCAAAAATATAGAAAATTCATAGAAAGACGATCGTTGGTAGCCTTATGTAAGATTTTGTACAATCCTACAGAGGAAGATATATGTATTTTCTTTTACGTAAAAAATCTCGCGCGTAGAAAAGGCAAAATCGCTCTTGCTATCCGATATATACCTATATATATATATGGCAACGTTTCGTACACACGTAAGAAGCGCGCTGTTGAGCCAGACGCAGCATCAAAAGAGTCGAGCAGCTTTCGCCTTTTATTCCGCGTCCACCATGCCGGATAAAAAGGAACGTCGTGGCGAGAAGAAGAGGAGCCACCCACCTCTCGCTCCCGCGCGTCTTCCTTTTTCCCGATTTCTTCTCCGCGCGCGGTCGGAAAGAGGAAAAAAGACGAGTGCGGGGGCAGGTTGCAGGGATGGCGGAAGTGCTGAGTGCGAAGGAAGAGGCGATGGATGCTGCGCAGGAAAGACGAAAAAGAGAAGGATAGGGATGGAGAAAGAGGAATAGTCGTTCTAAGAAAGAGAGAGAAAAAGAAGACGCCGTCTTTTCTGGGCGGGATGAGAAGAGAAAGAGAGAGAGAGAGAGAGAGAGCCGGCGAGGAAAAGAAGATGAGAGGGAAGCCGAAAGAGTACCGTCCGAGTGGTAAAAGGAGCGAGAAGGGGTCGAGGGGAAATTCGAACTATGCGTCTTTAGCGGCAAAAGCCGCGGATGTTCATCTCTTTTTGCTCCCCCCTCTCTCTCTCTCTCTCTCTTGCTCTCCTTCTTCGTCACTGCTCCTTCAGCGACGAGCGAGCACTCCACTGACCTCCAAAGCGAAATTTCCGAGTACCAATGGCTGAGCGATGGAAAAGCTCCCGACCCCCTTTTACGACGCGCCTTTATTCGCGCAACAGCGGTAAGCGAGGAAACATCGCGGAATTAAGATTCGCGAATGCCGAGATGTGCCAACGTGCACGATCTGGATCCGCTGCTGAATGCGAGGGAATATCGTGGGAGTTTCAAAGGAGGGAAGAGCAGAGAGAGGATTTTCCTTTGATTCCAGCTAGAAGAACACGATCTTCTATCTACGAGAATAAAACCATCGCGTAGAAATTTATAATATGAGACGTATATAAGTTTAGAATTTGGCAGAACTCGACAAAAAGTTACAAAGATAATATGTTAACGCATTAAAAAAGAATCCATCGCATCACAAATTTCTAATCTGAATTGTTATTAAATTTTAATACAAACAAATTATTAAATTAAAACAAATATCCTACATAATCCATCCAAATATTCTATATAATCTTAATTACTCTCCTTATTTTTTACATTAGTATTGTTGCCAATAAAAATATAATATTCTAATTTAACTCAGCATCTTTTTGAATATTTAACTGTCGCGATTCTCGCGACGAGTATAAGTATCTAATGGATACGTAAGTGAGAAACGGCAGATCTCGATGAAATATTCTTTGATAAATTCTGCTTTATGCCAATGAAATCCTCCGCAGTGTGACGATCTATCAATCGACGTAACTGGCTTATGTAACTGGTAAATAAATCACATCCATCCGTAGCAGCGCATACGTGACATTTTACGAGCCGCAAAACTGATGAAACCGCCGAACGAGGCGAAAAAAAGGGGCCGATGGGATAGCTTTGTTTTTTCCTAAACTAGTCGAATTGCGGAAGTTGCGTGCTCGCGTCCGTTTCCGGCGTAATGCACGTGAACACGAGCGGGCGAGCGAGCGTTCCAAAATTTAAACGTCGGCTTACCGCAAACCAATTACAAGTTTTCCCGCTTGTGGATGTCGCGTCGGCGATTTCCCGGAAAATCTCGCGACAGGCGTGTACGCACCTCGTCTCGCATATCTCTCTCTCTCCTTCTCTCGCCACACATCCTGTCTTTCTCCCCGGCATGCATCCCATGTTACGCGCACCCCTCTGGTTTTTTAACCCGTTCAGTTCTTTCCGCGGGAAAATGCGCATCGATCGTAACGCGTGTGAGACGCAACGAATTGCCGTGCTCGCATAATTGCACCTATACGAAGGAAAACGGGAAGAGCTCCGGGCGTTCGGTAGTTGTGAGTACGAAGTTACGAGCGTAATACACGAGATTATGAGATTTCAATTGCAATACGGGGGCGAAAAAATCAAATCAAGCTAATAAGATAATAATAATCTATAATTCGATAAAATATGCTCTATGAGAATTCTAAGTTTGAAGTGTGTGTTTGCAGTTTGAAAAAAAATTGAGCATTTCATGAATATATTAAAATATTCAAATACAATCAACTTTAAAGCTGCTAGTTGGAAAGCGTTTTTACTCTGCACAAATCTCGATTGTACCTGACAAACGAGTACTTTTCATATCTGAAAAAAAAAAGAAACCTTTGAAACGGCCTGTAGGGCAATATCGGCGTTGCCGCGTGCGGCAAATATTCGCCCGAGAGCCACCCAAGTGGACCACCGGCTAACAGAAGGGATCAAGGAGAGAAGCAGAAACGCGCTGAAGGAAATGAGAGATGAAGCAAACGGATCGTTCGAGGGGGAGGGGGGGATACTAGATGGCGAATGCTTACCGAGCGAAGAGCTGTCGTGAAAAGTTTTTCTTTGGATTTTCGCGTTTCCATCGATTTTCCGGTTTTCTCAAAATTCCTAAGCTCTCGCTAGAATTACGCTCGTTTTAGCAATCAACGGCGAAACCTCAAACTTTAGTCCGCCCACGTTCTATCGTCTCGATAATTTCAAGACGGTTAATTTTACCGTATAAAAAAAAACTGGTTATCTTGGTCATGCCGTAGGCGAAGAAATCATTTTTGATCGACAGAAGAAACGATATACTCTCAGACGTCGTTGTTACCTAACTAAGCTATACGAAAGTGCAGCTCGCTTGTTTCGCGTTTTCTGGATCGGACACCGGCAATTCTGGCGGCGGTGTGTAACGATCCGGTTTGCGCTGCGAGACGGTTGTGAGGACGAATTTGTATAATTTTCGCCGAGCGCGCCGTCGAGGAGGGATTCTGAAGTGACGGCCGACCCTCGTCGTCGCACATGGTTGAACCGGTAGCGTGCCGCGCCGCGCCGTCGTCGTTGCGAAACTTTCAAGTGACCCTCGTCGTCCCCAGAGGCGAGCTAGGCGGTCGCTCGCTGACTCCGACCGTCCCGACACGAGGGACGTCCGCGGATTCGGAATAAGTGGCGGGGACCAGTCTCTCGTTAATGGCACACGTCTCTCCGAAAACTTTCTGTTGTCCTGCTGTCTAGCGACGCAACGCTACGGCCCACGAATGACCGTGCGCTATCATATTTCGAGGGATTTATGCAAAGTTCTTTTTTTAATAGAACAGTTGAAATTTTATATACGCAATTTAGTCGTTTTAAATTAATTTTAATACGACCGAAAGATCCGTTACTATTTGACGAATTATATAATCCTCTACTTACTTCTTAGAGATTGTTAAAGAATAGGATATTTGGCAGGATTTGACAAGACTTTTAAAAAACTCACTTGTAAAATTTCACCAAAAAATCCAAATAAAATTTAATAAATTAAATTAAGTAAATTCGTTATTATAAATTTACTTAATTAATTAATAATAATTTACTTAATTTACTTTTTATTTTATAGGATAAAATGTCAACTTAGATTTTATTGAGTTATATTGGATTTTTTCGGGTTTTATGAGTTTAATCATTAATAAACTATAAAAAATAAAAACTCATAAAACCCGAAAAAATCCAATATAACTCAATAAAATCTAAGTTGACATTTTATCCTATAAAAGAAAAAGACATACATCTTTTCTATCTTTTCTATATTTTGATGAGAGTTTCGTTCTCGCTGAAAGATCGTAGTTTCCTAAACGATTTACAATGCCGCAGCGTTTACCGATTTACACAAGTTAGACACAACTGCGATCTCATTCGTTTAGCGAGGAAAAAAAAGGGGGAACCATGCCCTTTTTCCATGGACGTGTACGATCGGCGTGTGTCAAACGGACGCGCGGTACACCGGCGCGGCGGCGCGAGGCCACGAGCGCGCATCGTTCATTTCCGGTCTCGAAGAGAGAGCGCGTCGCGCGTTTTGCCGAAAAAAATGCGGAAAAAAACGACGGCCGGAGCACGCAAAAAAGCGAATCGAGCAGAAGCGCGACCGATACGGCCACAGATTACGAATGCATAGTTCGCCGAATAAATAATGGACGGACAACGGGGGATACAGCCAAACCGATCGTTCCCTCAACTTCCGCTCTTTTTTTTTTATTTTGTTTTTGACCGAAAGCGAAACACGCGTTTGCCCTCTCCCATTTTCAGACGCGATATATTCGAATAATACGCGAGTGCCTATATGGAAGCATTAAATAAAAAATTATTACGACAGAGCAATATATCCAATTTCATCCACGTGTCATCGCGGAAACTTACTGATCTCTCTCTCTCTCTCTCTCTCTCTCTTCCCCGGCAAAAAGAGAGAAAAAATAAAAAAAAATCTAGACGACGAGAGGAGAATAAGAGAAATGAAAGAAATATTTAACGTTTCTACAATAAAAGCTACCGTCAAAACTGATCAACGTTTCTTTAAGCGAGACCGGTAGAACGTAAATGGAAATAGGGAAGGGAAAAAATATATAGGATACGTTCAGTATTCAACCGTTTCTCAAGATTAGTTTGCAACGCGACGGAGTCAAAGTCAGTTGAATCTCGTCAAGCTATCTTGTCGCAGACAGTCGCGGTTCTTCGAGCAACCATGTAGCACGAGAGAGCACGGTAGCGCGCGCGCTCATTCGGGCAAGCGTATCCTGTCGGCGAGGCTCTTATCGAGCCCGCTCTCTCTCGCTACTTTCTTCCCTCCTCCTCCTCCTCCCCCGCCCGCGATTCTCCCGCCACCGCCGAACCAACCCCGTAATCTTTTTCTCGCCCTCTGCCTCTCCTCGTAACCGCGCACCCGGTTGTGTAAAGGGCGATCGCAACGGGCCGGAAAATAGGCTCATCTGAATGCGGCACGGCGGACTCGGGGCGCCGTAGCGCCGAACCACCCGGTGGCACCGGGGAGGGTTAAGAGGGAAGAGAGGGAGTTGAAGGAGGACGGAGAATGAAGATCGTCGGGAGGGAGGTCGCGCGAGAGTGGTTGTGGAGGTAACGAGGACTCGGGGACGACGACGATGCGGCTAGAGATACGCTCCGCTTGATGGCGATGCCGCCTCGAGAGAGCTTCACGCGGAAGTGAATCGCGCGGGGACGTGGAAAGCACTCTTCTCTCCTCCCCCCCCTACAAGTTTTATAGCTTTTTGTATTCCAAGTCAATTTCGTAGTTTCGACTAGACAAATCCAAAAATTGAAAAAAAATCGCTCAATGAATGCTGAAGACGCAGGACAAGACAGTAAATTTGAAAAGAAATCGCAGAATTCTCTTGGTAAATAAAATAAAATAAAATTATAATTATAATTAATTATCAAATTAAGTAAATTCGTTATTAATAATGAATTTTGTTAATCATTAGTAAATTATAAATTTATTTTCTTTTTATCTTATAAATTTATGTATTTTTATCTTTCTAGATTCTGCAGCCTCTCTTTCTCTCTAAAATTTTAGAAAATAAGTTTATTTCTCAATTTCGAACTATCTGATATAATATTACGCAATTTTTACGTATTTAATGAATCAATAAACGAACACAGCTCAATTCTATAGAATACCTAAACTAGTTGCTAGCCGGAGGACTCGTCGGATTCGTTCATCGAATGGACTCTTCGACAAAGATTCGCGTTCCGAATTTCTCCGTATACACACACACACACACACACACGTGACACGAGAAATCGTCGCCCGCTATCCCGCTCTTGGAAATTTCGACGGACAAATAATACCGTTTCGCAGTTGTTTTAAAGCGAACGATGTTCAGCGGTGTGTCACGCCGCTGTGGAAGTGCGTTCAATCGAACAAAAAAAAAATCTCGACGTGTGCACGCGCGTTTTTTTTCCCGTCCTTTTTCGGCGGCCACCCCACCAATTCGAGCTTGACAATTTTTCAATTTATCCCGCGTGTTCTTTCCCCGCGAAATTGATCGATGATCGCCCGACGAGAACGCGGGGTCGCCACGTACGCGGCGTTATAGGAGCGAAAATTACAAGCCTGCCCGGAAATGACGGAGCAACGGAAGAGCTCGTGACGCCCGACTTCCGGTGGTTTCGGCCACCGCCGAAAATCCCATTCCGCGATCGCGCCGAGAAAAAGCGAGTTAGCTCTGCAATTTATTTACAGCTAAAAAATTTCCTTTTTTTTCCTCTTGATTAAAACAATCGATTTGTATCAAAAATCAGCCAATAAAAAAAATTCCATCAGATAGTTATATGCATCATTGTTTAAATTTATATAAATTTAAATAACAGAAAACTGTGTCTTCACTTGCGTTATATTAACAGAGAATAGATACTATTATTTTTATATAAAGAAAGCAAGAAATTGTATAAACAAAGTCAAACGGTGCAAAAATGATGAATATTAAATTGGAGGACCCTATCCGTATCAGTGCGACTGTACGATCGATGTTGCGATTTTTCTGAAAAATTAGAAAAAAATCGCTTGACCATTGTGAACGCTCTTTAACGGTCTCTCATGCGGTGACGTCATTGACTCGCGTGGGTGATAGCGAACGCGACCCGAACGCCGGCTCGTTAGGGCGGGTTGAGTTTCCAGCCCTCTAACCACCTCGCCTACACCCACTTCTCTGTCTGTGCAACGAGAGGGAGAGAGAGAGAGAGAGAGAGAGAGAGAGAGAGAGAGAGAAAGAAAGAGACGAGAGAGAACAGAGGTGGAGGAACTGGCGGCAGCGATGGAACTCTTGTACAGGCGGTGACCGGAGAGAGAGTGGGAAGGACCGCGAGAGAGTCGCCTCCGTGAGTGCTTGCGCTTGCGGCCGTTCGAAGGTGGAGGTGCTGTTGGAGAGGCTTGGAGAGTATGAGGGAACGAGGAACGAGCGTGAACGAGAAAGAACGAGACAGAATGAATGAGGTACAGGCGAGAGTGAGAGTGAGAGAGAAAGAGAGAGATAGAGAGACGGAAAGAGGGAAGGCACATACATAGTGACGAAAGAGAAAGAGGAAAGGAGCGACGTAGAGGAGAAACGAGCGAAATGGCAGAGACGGGCGGGAGGGAAAAGGAGATGAGATGCCGTGATGGGATGAGGCTGGGGGATGAAGGAAAAAAATAGTACGAGCGCGCGGTGAATGAGAGAGAGGGCAGGAGGGACGTGGGCCGAGGAAGAGGTTCTCCTCTTCACTTTAAAAATCTCACCTGCAGAATTTCACCAAAAAATCCAAATAAAATTTAATAATGTAAATCAAATACCTAACATAAATGAATATAATTTAATGTTATAAAATAAGATATATATTAAAATTGGCAAAGAAATAAGATACATAATGAAATTGAATTAACGTATTTTACATTATAGTTCCAATTAATATTTACATTCTTATTAGATCGCAAAAAACGATAAATTTTTACAAGCTTTTGTGACTTTTTGTGACGATGAGTACGCAAGAAGGATGCCAAATGTCATCAAAGATTGGCGACGATCATAAAGACGTTAATGTTGCGTCGGATGAAAGAAGAAGTAAAGGCGAATGACGATATGAAAAATGTACCCAATAAGAATATCGAGAATAAAATTTCAAAAAGCCCACTGGGCTGGGCTTTTTAAAAAAAAACCCGGGTTTTTTCAAACCGTATAATCGCCTCGCGCAAATCATTCAGACCGCCGATTTTTGCAGTCACTCTCTTTCTCTCTCTCTCTTTCTCCCTTCCTTTCTATTCGCAGTTTAATATCACGGACCGCTCTAAATCGGACGCGCACAAAAGCGTGATAACGAATCACGTCCGTTGCAGACGAGGGCAATGGCACCGGCAGCGGCGCCCCGGGGGCTCCTGGGAACGCGCAGCGCAGTTCGCCCTCCGTTCCCCCCCCCCTCCCTCGCCCTTTTTGCGCCCCCTCGTCGACGCGGACGCCATCCCCCGTTTTTCGGGGGGGCGTCACGCAGCAGTAATGATAGCCGGGGCGCATTATGTTTTACGTGGGAGTGGCAACAGCCGTGACCGAAATGCCCGTTGCCGTTCGCCCGCTCGCTGACGGTAATTGCATCCTACTTTTCCCGGCCGCGCGCGTTGCGCGTTTTGATAAACACACACGTATATATGCACGCACGCGGAGCGAGAGAGCGCGGTTGAGAACGCGCGTTTCGCGGCTCCGGCGAAATTGTACGCGGAGAGTTAGGTATATATCGCATGATTTCCGCGGTTGTTTGGACGAACGTTTAGAATGTGTATATACGTATATATATGTATTAGAGAAAACATATTCGTTAGAAGGGACCGCGCCAAACGCGCCAAACGTGAATTTGTCATTCTGTCGGTGAACACTCTGACTGAAACTTCGTCTTTAGAACGCACCCTTCGCTCGGTGACTTTCGAAGGGAGGAAAGTTTTACACTGTTACACGTTACGTTTCTCGATGTGTTGTTCGTACGCTTTACAACGTAAACTGAGTCGCGTGTCGAACAATTTTTCTCTCGAGAAAGTATATGCGACTCGCAGCCCGCCCGCGACATGCTCTCGGTGTTCTTTTTCTATTGGAATGACAAAACGGTAACTTTTTGGCGCGCGACACGAGGATAGTCTGAGCGAAAATCGTGAAAATCGCTCGAGTTGCCATCAGGTAGTCTCTCGAAAATTTTGCGCAAAGCCACGATTTCTTTTATAGTTTTCTAATTTCTTAATTCTAATTTCTTAATATCAGTTTACCAGACTAACGATTAATCCGCGTTCTCTATCTGAAAATGAGAAGGTCACACATTCGAACCGACGAAGAGTTCCGAGCACGACGCGAGAAGCACAGTTAAATAAATGGTGGCGAATATCGCGAAGCGAAATAATTTTTAATTCTCATTCTCTGTGGCTTTACTTTCTACCTCAAATAAATAATTCGCGCAAAATCGCGCTTCAATGATTACCCCGTCCCTTTCGATTCGAAGTTTATAAGCCATTAATTGCGCGAATTGATCGACCGCGCGCGTTAACGATTGCTAATTGTTCGTAGGGAACAATCGTGTATTCTCCTGGCACTTGTTACGTTTCGCGTTTTGGCACGGTAATGACGATTCGAAGCAAAGTACTTTGTCCGAGTCTCGCTGTATGAAAATCTACCTATATAAGAACCGCGCGTACACAATGGTGCATCGCATACGCCGACGAAGTATATACTGACATTGAGTGGCAAATTTTACAATCAATTTTCCATGAAAATATTCAGTGCATTGCAAAACGTACGTAATATATTTACTTTCCTTACATCTAAAAGTAATCGTTAATAAGCAACAGACATGCCACGCGATCTTCCCTTACACGAATCATCTGATTCGTTACTATTTCGCTCTCCGTCCTGGACGTAGCAGGCAGGGTTTGACAAGATGGGCCCAACCTAATAAAATCTACTTTAAAAAATTCACATGTAAAATTTCACCAAAAGAATTCAAATAAAATTTAATAATATAAATAAAATATTTAATATAAAATAATATGAATAAATATAATTAAATTTTATTTTATAAGACATATATTAAAATTGGCAAAGAAATTGGATACATAATGAAATTGAATTAATGTATTTTACATTTTAGTTCCAATCAATATTTACATCCTTATTAGATCGCAAAAAATGATAAACTACTTTTACAAGATATAGCTTTTTCTATTTCAAGTCAATTTCGTAGTTTCGACACCGAATTTTATAGGGTTGAACCGATCTTGTCAAATCCGGAAATATCAAACCTTTTAAAAATAACAATATCATATTTTGGTATAAAGAAAGATTCTTATTATTTTTTCAGTTCATTAAAAAGCCTGATTCCAAATAAAGCACGAGCGCGGATAAACATGAATGAATAATTCGCTTAAATGAGCGCAAACAACATCGCTATCAGTAGTTACCCTGTTTACAGCCTCCGACTTAAGACATCAAATCTCAATTGATCAGGACTCCGATCACGATCAATGACCACGTTTTCTAAACTGTGATAAATAACCGCCTTTGCTGACATTTGCGAATACTTCGTAAAAATTAGCGCGCAATTACGGGCTTTCTCGGTCCGTTATCCCCGAGGCGTCAGCGCCGGTGCCATAAATCACGAGTTCCTTGATACGAGCATTTCGCGTGAAGACGCCGAGAGTCCACGCCGAAAGTAAGTCCACCCGAAAAGATACAAGTGAAATACAATTATCTCACTTTGTAAATTATTTACATTTTACTCTTGCGACTTTATAAATTTAAATGCAAGCGATAATAATGTATCACGCGGAACGGAAGCTGCAAATTGTTATTTATTCGCGTATGTAACTGTACGTTGCATAACTGATAGACGCGATTAGGATTTGAAAGCGGGTTCGATTCCATGAATTGTTTAGGTTCGAAAAGATCGATATGCGCTCGTTCAAACCGCGCGCGCGCAATTTTCCAATTGAAATTACTTTTAGGAGGAATTAATTATCGGACGCGCGGCGTGCATGTGAATCAAGCGCCGCATTATTAAAATGACAGAGAAATTTTTTTCTCCCCATGCTCGCCCGAAACGTCTGAGAAACAACATTGTGATAAAGCGAAAATGAAGGGTGGGAGGGGGGGAGGGAGGGAGAAAAAATAGCGGACGCGAAGCGCAATCAATGTTTGCTTACGTGGACCGCGAAAGAATTTAATTATACCGGGACGTATTTTCTTGCCGCTCTTGCGGAGTATGCGAAAGCCAGAGGCGGAGGAGAGGAGACAGGCTGTTCGGAAGGGTGCGCGGTGAATTCCATTTTCGCGTTCCCCACGAGGATGACGGTCCTCCCGGCCGCTGTCGACGGCAACGGGGAGCAAAAAAAAAGAGAGGGTACTCGTGCGTTCATGTCACCTGCGTCGTTCGCCGCGATTTTGCGAGGGGTAACAAGATCTATTTATTTAGCGCGCGGGTCCGCGAGGGGAGAAATGCAACAAGGATAAAATTCTCGCTCCTTTTCTCCTTTCGTGAAAAAAATATCGGTAAAACCGATTCTTAATTCTGTAAGAGACATCGTATTCGCTGAACAACAGGGAGTTAAATCAATGATAAATCAAATTTTGTAAGCTATAAGCCGGATATCACAGATACAAAAGTATATATCATTTATTATTGCTATTATCGTAAAAAGTTACTAAATCAGTCTTTACGCAAGATAGAAAAAAAAAATTCCTCCAGATTCCGCGCAAATTGGGATAAACACCCCGGGCCGGCCAAGAGCGGTCATGCGTGCGTGAACGTTTTCGCGTGCAGACAGCTCCACGTGAGTCGTGGAGGGCGATAGAGAAAGAGAGAGAAAGAGAAAGCGAGAAAGAAGAGAGAACGAGAGAGAGAGCTCCGGGGTGCCGTAGATCGACGAGACGGCGGGGGTGGCGGCGGCAGGGCGAACGAACGAGGCGCGAGGGGGTCGAAAATCGAACGAGAGCGAGCGAGCGAGCGCTGGCGCTGTCATTAAACCGCAAGCAGAATTTCCGACCGCTCGCCCGACTCGACACGCGTCGCCCCGCGTCCGTCCCCCCGCGCTCTTTCCACCGTCGCGCCGCGCGACCCCCATTCATCATAAATGCAATCAGATCGTATTACGCGCCATTACCATACGCTCTACCCCGTTCCAGTCTCCGTCCCGCCGGTCCCCAGTCGCCGCCACCCTCCTTCACTGTCGGCTCGCGCGCGGGGATACGAGCCCGAAATTCATACCCCCCCCCCCTTGCACGTGCGAGGCAAAATCTTCGAAAGCCCCGTCCCTTCGACGGAAGCGCGGGAGGGAGAGAGTCGAGGGCTGATTAGGTTTTGATTGCGTACGGTCGACCGCAAGTGAGAGAAAACCGAGGATGGGAGGGGGAGGTTAGATTAGGGGATACGTTTGTTTTCTATCTTTCCTTTTTCCGACATCGTTCCGCGTGATCGATGTCGTCGCGAGAGAATTCGACTCCGTCATTAGTAACGGAGGACAAAAATAATTGATGCCCTAATGCGTCCTACAAATGTATAGATCAGCTTTATTCCCGGTTTAATTTACTTTTTTATACTTTCCCAGTTCTCTAACAATTAAAACGAGATGAAGAGTAAATTAAACTGAGATTAAAATTAATCTGCACTGATAGAAATGAACATCTAATTCAAATGGATTTAACATTCTAATTCGGAAAAATGCATTAATGACATCTATATATAATATAAAATTCTAATTCGGGAATTGATATTCCGCGCCGGCAGCATAAATACGGCCTCAAATTCGCGTCAGATTAACATTCGGTCTACGTTATTGACACCTTCGAGAATATCGCTTGAGGGTATCGATTGGCTATCGCAATTAAGGAGAAAGTGCTCGCGGACAATTAGGAAACTCTATTCCGCAGCTAATCGACACGCCTCAATAATCGGTGGTACGACGACGTGCGCGATATATTGGGCCCGCGACGCGCGACTACATTCACGTCCGCGGGGGAGAAAGACTTTTTCTTCGCGAAAAAAAATTGACGCCTCGACGGCGACGCTGCGAGTCGCGACTGTTCCTCGCCTTGCTTTTCCGGCCTCCGTGACGCGATAGGGTGCCCGTCGCATGCGATCGCTACCGTGCAAAGCACCGTGCGATTCGATCGTGTGTGCGGGGATTAGTACGGGTGCGCGCGTGCACGATCGCAGTTATTTATTCTTGTTTTCGCGAATGAATTGTGTATGTGTGCGCCATGAAGAAGACGACGAATGGAATCGCGACTGATCCGCGTTAATCGGGAGTGCCGAGTACGATTCGACGCGACTGCGGAATGCGTACAATTAACGCGTGCAATCGCGACTTGTCTCTATTTAAATACGATCGCATCTAAAACGAACGGTGAACGCGTTCGACAGTGATTCGACTTTGAAGAATGCAAAATACGAGATGCGGTTGCCACTGGGAAAAATTGTTTTCGCCGCGGTGGAGACCCTTCGGTAGGACCTCACCCGAGCCTCCGGGACACACCGATATCGAGGATTCTTTCGTGCGCGTTTAATCGCGAATATTTTCAGGCTACCCTCCGCGTCCGAGAGCTATACACCAAGCTATACCTTCAGGCGCGACGATGCGTGATGGCCACCGATAACGATTTTACGAACCGCACGCGCCCGAGGACGCGCACGACTGTTGTAGGCATCGTGAGCATCGTATCGCGCATTTGGATCTCGTTCCCATCGTTCGACCGCGGACGTGCGATGTCACGGACGGAATATCGGGGAATATCGTGACGAATCACCAGCATTCGCCGGGGAAATTTCTCACCCCTCCCGACTGACCGGTACATGAATGATGAGCCCACGCTGGTTATCGCAGATTTGCCGGGTGCTAAGAAAAGCATGCATAAAGGTGATAATTCCGCTGTAGCTGTTGTGTGTGTGTGTTGTAATTTTAAGTAAAATCATATACATAGATCGTTATTATTATACATTACTATGTGTTGTACATATTAATTTTGTATTAATTACTTATATGTATTAAAAACCTGCCTGAAGCCTGAGAGGAGGAGGAGGAGGACGAGGCCCGGAGAGGCAACGGATCTCTCTTGCGCGCGCGATGGACAGGCAACGCGCAACTTTCGAGACACCCCGTGTACATATGTACCTCTTATATAATATATACCTACGATCGTGCACACGACGGTACGGACACGACGTCGACGGCGACGACGTCCCGCAGGATGTTCTACTTAACCCAGAAAGCGGTGGAATGGAAGCGAAGCGTCCGCTCTCTCCCTCCCCCCGCCTCTCTCTCTCTCTCTCTCTCTCTCTCTCTCTCTCGCGTGCGCATCTGTATGCGCGTGTATACGTGTGCGTGCGTTGTACATGTGCATGTGTGCGCGCAATTCTACGTGTCGAACTAGAGCGATTCAGGGAGGGGTGCTAGCAGGGTGGCGTCGATGCCGGGGGACGGACGGAGAGCGACCCCGTAGTTCTGATCGCTTCGAAACCACCCTCCCCCCCCCAGCCCTCTCTTCGCGCCACACCATTCCGCTGACGCTTTTCACCCTGTATGAACGATCGCGCGTATATATGTACAGTACGCGAGATAAACGCGCGTCGACGATGCCTGATTAGCAACCTGTGCGATTAGAAATGTTTACTTATTAAAATACGAGCATATTCACGAAAATTGATAACTTTCACTATTTTGCTTTTCACGTAAGTCCGTAGATTGAGGATACGTATTCCTGCGTATTTTAATATGAAAAAAATAGAAATGAGCAGATAGGAATAATAGGAAAAATCAGAGGGAATGTTTATCATTTTTATCATTGTTGTGCTATTCGAATTGTTATCAATTAGGTATTAATTTTGATAGAATCGTAAAAGGAAATGTGGACATATTTGAAGAATTATCGTCTTAACTTATTGCATCAATGCGAACTGTAACACTTGAAACAGTATTAAATTGTACGCGCTTCTATTTACATAGGAAAAAAAGGGAATTTTACAAGTTACTCTAATACTAATATATTTGAAATACAAATGCAAAGGCGAACTTTCGGAATAGGTCGCAATCACGACTCAATGATTTCTCTCTATCTGATTTTGCTGAAGGAAAAAATTGGCTCCGGGTCTCTCTCGCGCGCGCGGTGGACAGGCAACGCGCAACTTTCGAGACACCCCGTGTACACATGTAATATATGCAACCAACCGAACCTCGCGAGAATCGACATGTGCGGAGGACGACGACGACGACGACGCCGACGACGAGGAAGAGCACAGGGCGCGTGCCACCGCGTAACAAACATCGGATGCACGAGAGGGGGGCCCGACAGCACCGTCAGCCGGTGGCGGTGGTCGCTCGTGGGGATCCGGGGATCGGGGCAGGCAGCAGGGGGTACGAAAGCGGGGGATGGATGGATGGGCGAGTTGTGAGTTATCAGGGGCGGGCAGGCTCGTGCGGCTCTACTATCCCCCTCCGCGTAAGAGGGTGCGAGCGGCGAGCGGAGGCAGGAGGGTGTGCGACGGAAGCGTGGTAGTTCTGGCCTGGTGCTACCCGCATCCACAGGAAGGGTGGCGGTGGGATGGGGTGATCGATATGCCGTGCCGTCGCCAGTGCCACACACCACGCCACGCGTACGTACGTTCCGCTTCAGCGACAACGTTAAGGAGGAGATAGTTATCGGGGGATGCGATTGTTTCGGATGGGGAACGTGGCTCTCGGCAGGGGGTGTTGTGTGACTCCTAGGTGTTTCCATTGAAATTAAAAAGCTCTAGAGAGTAGAGATTGAAACCGTAAACGAAAACCAAAATTTAAAAATTTAGAAATCGGAATCTAAATCGAAAACGGAAATTAAAAAGATTTAGTGCGAATATATTCGCAATATTTGAGAAGGTATATATCCTTTAATTTGTACTTCCTCATCATTTGAAACTGAACGCGGGAGGAGGATTGATAAATTTGCCATGGCTTTTCCAGTTCGCGAATAAGCTAAAGTGATTATATTCGATAACTCGATGCGAATACTTTGGAATACTTTGCGCCGGGGTGGAAACACCTAGGAGTCATCCCCTGCCGAGAGCCACGTTCTTCATCTGAAACAATTGCATCCCACCGCTACCTTCCCGGTGGATGGGGATAGCACCAGGCCAGAACTACCACGCTTCCGTCTCTACAGAGTAGAGATTGAAATCGTAACCAAAAACCAAAATTAAAAAATTTAAAGATAATGCCTACAAATAATTAATGAATTAGTTCACTCACCAGTCGTTGTACACTAACTAAATACACTCAAAGCTATACCTGAAAAAAAAAATAATTATAATTATTACAAATTCTATTTGTTTTGCCTATTTAAAAATCATGTCTATTTAATTATGTCAATTTTGACTAAAATGTAACTGAGTAAAACAGATTATATAAATAATTATTTAAATATTTCATTATTTAATTTTTATCTTGTTATTTAATTAAATGTATAATTTAAATATTTTTGAACTTGG
>NW_012026812.1:3355190-3355769 GCF_000956235.1 Wasmannia auropunctata
CTTGGTTTAATAATTCAATATTTAATTGCTCGCGACTTGATACTTTTATCATCTGTTAAATTTTCATTGTGAATACTTTTTCGAAAATAATTTTAAAAAGTCTCAAATTAGAAATTGGCATTTCGCAGAATTTAGAAATATTAATTAAACAATTTTTTATATATCCTCTTTCTAAATTCTGCGAAATGCCAATTTCTAATTTGAGACTTTTCAAAATTATTTTCAAAAAAGTATTCACAATGAAAATTTAATAGACGATAAAAGTATCAAGTCGCGAGCAATTAAATATTGAATTATTAAACCAAGTTCAAAAATATTTAAATTATACATTTAATTAACATATTATATATTTAAATAATTAATAATTGATTGTACTCACCAGTTAGTGTATTGCAGTATGTTCTGCTCATTGCAACATCCAGTTTCAGAAATTCACATATCTTTCAGGAACTCTAGAACCTGTCGAAAGGAATCAAATACACTATTCAGAACTATTCGGGCTGGATATAAATTCTTTTTAATTTGTTATTATTTTGAAAAAATTAAAAGTTTTTTTTTATATCAGGAACCCTACATAAA
>NW_012026812.1:3355789-3383864 GCF_000956235.1 Wasmannia auropunctata
TATCCCCTGTGTGCCTTGTCGACTCAGTTTTACTGTGCACTACAATAAATTTTACTGCGAAATCTTATTGTAATGCACAGTAAAATTTGCCTAAATGCTATATTGTCCCATAATTAACATAATTTGCAGGGTAAATTAAAAAAAAAAATTCTCTCCGTGTAGTACTCGATAAAAAACATAAAAAAAATTAATCAGAATTATTCGGTGCTAATGTTGGATGTGAAATTGGCACCCCCATTTTTCAAAAAGTGTTTTTGTTATTATAATGGACAGAATTATTTCTGAAAACTATCAAGAACTCTTCCTTTACGTTTGAGTGCCAACTTCACACATCCGTAACAATAACGTCTAGTATTAGATAGAATGGAATATTATTAAATAGATATCAACCAAGCATATAATCTGAGATCAATCAAAGAATTTATAATTTAACGATCGACTATTCATCAATAATGGATCAGTAGTTTATTCCAATAAAAATTTAGGATTTTAATTTTAACTATAAATGTGCAAGATATAATGTAAGGGATATAGATAATAATGATAATTGATATTATATATATATTAGATGTTAGATATAATATAGCTGCGTTCGCTTTCGCGCTTACGGCGCTCGCAACATCATTTCATCCTTGTTGTTTATCAAACAAGGACAAATGATGCTTTTAAGCGCTGTAAGCGTCAAACCGAACGCAGCGTACAGATGATAATAAATGCGTGAGCTTTGAAGGCGGGCAGACTCACCAATCCGTATCCCTCCAGAGAAGATGCCAGCTCTTAATTTCAAGAGTCGCAGTTAATTTCAGCCACGAGGCAGCACGCCGGTACACGCATGCGAAGGGTCTCAGCTCTCAGGTCTTCCTACTGCGTAGTCATGACTCATGAATCTGCGTGGTCACAAAATATATGGCGTCCCTTCGAGAAATAATATTCGACGCGTGAGCATAGCTGCAAATAGTTTTAGTTGTAAGAATATACCGATCACAATCGAATATAAGAATATTCGACTGCAATTGGTTTACAACTACTTACAATTACTTACAACAACGTTTACATAATTGTAGACCAGGCTAAAAACTCGTCTCGCGGGCCTCGCGTCCCCGGCGAATTTTGAACGCGTCGCGTCGCGTCGCGTCCGCGTATGCCGAGCAAAGTTTCACGGTGAAACCGTGCTAAAGCCGATTCCGCTTGTGATTAAGGTCTTCGAAATCGGATCGGAAGAATTTAACGCGTAGATACTATACAAATATTCTCAATGCTCACGCAATTGTGACCGGGCTGAACGCTCACGAAGGCCGCGAGAATCGCCAAGACGCGCGTAGTGCGGCAGAGACGCCATTGCGAAAAGACGTGTGCAACGTGAATGTAGTCGCGCGTCGCGGGGCCCAGTATCGCCGCACGTCGTACCAATTATTGAGGCGTGCCGATTGGCTGCGGAATAGTTTCCTAATTGTCCGCGCGAGCACTTTCTTCTTGATCGCGATAGCCAGTCGATAACCTCAATTGATATCCTGGAAGGTGTCAGTCATGACGCAGGTATTGCAATCCGTTTTGCAGGGCTGCGTTCAGAAACTTCGCCTAGGTATCTAGATATCATTTTATCCTTGTTTACCATTCGGTGAATAACAAGGATAACATGATATGTCATGAATTCCTGAACGCAGCCCAGGGGAGGCATGTAAAAGTGACAGAGTGGAAGTTGAGAAGGTGACAGATACTTACGTGCCTTTCCGAAGGCACTTACTGCGACCATCGCACCCCAAAAGTTATATTTCGTTGACATATACGAATCAGTGCATACGCAGGTTAGATCCTGCAACAGGTGATGTGAACAGAGTGCGCATAGGTAAAATTTCATATACTCTACGAGCTTTCCTGTGTTTCGCTGAGTTTATAGCAAATTTCTAAGTCCTCACGATCACAGGACTGTTGGAGTTGTTGTACCCCGTTGGATGACACGACTGACCAGTTTGTAGCAGGTGCGGCGAAAGATGCAGTTCTCGTTCACGTAGGACGCGGATGTGACGATGAATTGGAGAACGTCACAGTGTTGTGTGTCGCGAACGACTCTTCTCAATCTGACACAAGGATCAATGACGGCAAGGTAGACTCAACCGAAAGATTTTAGCTCGGTAAACTGAAAATATCGCACGATTAACACAAATTAATGTGATTTGTTGATATTTTCTTTGGATATTAATTTGAGACGTTCTCCTGATTCATTGAACATACTATGAATAAGTTTAGCAGCTCAAACATATATGTAGTATAAATACATAAAGAAAATGTATATGTAGGAAAAAATATTTATGAAAATTATTGGAATTTTCTAAATCCATGAAAATGTTTTATCTACAGGTCGTTCACGTGGATCCGAGAACAGGAAAGATGTTAAGCAAAGTTAAAATTTCAGCTGAAAACGTAACCAGTGCCACGTTCGGCGGTCCGCTTCTTGGATACTTTGTACGTGATCACGTCGGGCTTCAGTTTAATAATAACGAGGTTTCGATATTCAACAAAAACCAAAATGATTATATTTCACTGAAAAATATATTTTTATACAAAACAGTAGTCAATTTCTCTAGATAGGCAGCTGCTAATGATTATCTCAAATTGATTTGTTTTAACGACCTTCTATGATAATCTCTCTGCCATCCGGCAACAAGTTACAAAATTTGATTTACCATTGATTCAACTCTCTGTTATTCAGCGAGCAACGTCTGCTTTTACAGAGTTAAACGGTTTTTCCAACATTATTCCATCGGATCGGAGGTACGGCGGACACGTTGATAGTACACATACATGTGTATGGGTATGCGGCGAACCAGGGTTTCTCAGTGTCCCCAGAGAGTGATCGAGTGGATTGCCTTGACGCGCGCAACTCTCCACGCCTGAAAGTCACCTCCAAACTTCCCTCCTCTGATTTTCCATCTCTCTCTCCCTCTGTTTCCCCCTCCTCCCTCTCTCTCTTTCTCCTGCTCCTTCAAAACGGTCGGTTCTTCTTCACATCCTTCTTTCTCCTTCTCTCTCCCAACCTTTGTCTTTCCACGCGTCCACTCCCGAGAGCAAGGAACGCTCTCGGACAGGAAGATAAGTGATCGTCGAAATTGCTCGGCTTGGCAAGAAGCTACCACGTGGTCTCGGAAAGAAGTGTCGTCCACGTCCTTCGCTGTCACGATGGTACATTTTCAGCTACCTGCGAGAGTGCAGAACACCGTAGGGCGTCCAATGGTACCCATAGATATCCAATAGTATAATTTGATTTTCTGTTTGTTAATATATTAACATGTCAATAATAATCGTAATGATATAAAATTATTATTTACATAAATGATTATTGAAAAATAAACTATACGAACTGGTGTAAAAACTAAATTGTGCAAGGAAGCTTCTTTTTCTTTCCAAATAGATTCTTTAACAGATTCTAACTTCGTTTATAAAATGGAATAATTTCATAACGAAAGAAAAAAAGTGTATGTGTATGACTTTATTTTTCTTTTATTTTCATTAAAAGAGATCTAAAAGAATAAGAACTCCAAAACATCAAAATGGAATCTATAAACATTAGTATATTTGGACGTTTATTTTATGTTGATTATATTAGAGATAGAAGAATTTTTATTTTTCTTCGTATGTTATATGTATATACGATGTAAATATTTGAAACCAAAAAATCAATATCGGTTCCGAAATTCTCGTACTTACTCCAACTTTTTGCCACTGAAATTTATATCGCGAATTGATTATTTATTTTCAATGTCGCATGTGTATCGAGCCTAACGACATGACGAGACTCAATAAGGTAAATCATAAAAGAAGAAAAAAAAAATATATATATATATGTGAAAAATATATATATATATATGTGAATGAATTCCTTGAATTGGCTGTGAGATGAGAATGGAGGAACCACATTTGCATTTCCCACGGGAGACGACAAAGTGAAAAACGCTAACAGCGGCAATATATTCTTCGCACGGCTTATCGCGATATGTTGAAACGTGAAAGGTTGTTTGATAACACACACACATACACATATATACATACAGATGGCTACAAAAATTAAATATATATTTACATAAAAATTAAAATTATGCATACTTGCAGAAATTGACATATTGGGCAGACAAAATATTTCCAGCTCTCGTTATAATACTGCCGTATAACAGTAAATTTCTAATTTTCAACAGAATTCTTATATTTTATGTAGGAAATAAAAAAGTTTACGATTACTGTGATAACTTAGGAAAGGCAATTTATACGACTGAATAGAAATAAGATGTCTTATAATATATGTATTTGTAGAAAGATCTGTAGAATGAATACATTGTGGATCTATGGAAACAACATATTCTTAAAACTTTATAATTATTTGGAAACGATTAAGCGCGTGTATCATCGCAGGACAAACGGAATTTACATTGTGCCGACTTTATATCGTTTTAATCAATTATATTACAATGAGAGTTGCATCTTACTATAATTTGTAAACAGATACGGAATTAACAGGTATACATATATGGGCACAAAAATTGTGGAACAAATAAGTTTCATTAAAATGATCCTACATCAAACTTGCTATGCTGCAATCTGCGAAATAATATAATAAACTCTAGATTTTTAACGAAATTTTAAAAGCGATTCCAGTGACTAATAGAAAAATGAGTAAAAATTAAAACTCTTAATCTCTTTCAATAATTAATATAATATTTAGAACGCGACAACAGGTAGTTGCCTAAGAGATTTCAATTAAAAAATAAAATAGATCTCTCATAAGATTGTGGAGCAATAAGGTTGTTAATGATTCCACATCAAATTTACCATGTCTGCAAACGAAACTCTAGATTTTTTTACGAAATTTTAAAGGCGGTTCCGGTGACTTAATAAAAAAAATTAATAAGAATTAAAATCTCTTTCAATAATTTATATATTTATAACGCGACAACAGGTAATTGCCTAGAAAGAGATTTCAATTAAAAAATAAAATAAACCTCTCAATAAGAACGCTTCACTTATCAATCTAACGAATATTTGCTTCTCTTACCTATTCACAAAGGTTTCGTCAGGTACGAGTGTGTCTCAGGCCTCTCCTGAACTTTGCCTGTTGTACTTTGACGTTAAACCTTAATGTTCTTTCGCTTAATTAATTTATTAAATCGAAGGTCTACCGCACCGTAATATGTAATGTAATGGGGATCGTAGATGTTATATATACAATTTTATGTCATGTATAAATAAATACGCATATCAATCGCTCAGACGAATCTCTACGTTTAGCAATCTCAAAATTGTGAAACACAAAACATGTTACTACGTTGCATCGTAAACTTAGGTATGTATTTCGAAAAATTCGATGCAGTATTTACTAAAACAAACTTGATTATCATATACACAGTTAGATACATCGTATTACACCATACGCTTTTGGAAACGTCGTTAACCTGGGAACTGAAACTGAAAAGCATTGCCTGGGAAGCCGTCTTGGAACTGAAATTGGAAGCCTCCATCTTGACAAAAGAAGTGGAACATTGCGTTCGGATCCATATCTGGAAAAAAGAGATGAGAAGATATACAAATATATAATGAAACAGTAAAAATGCATAAAGGACTTTCGGTTGGATAGCGTTGACGTGCGGATGTATGTTCGTAGGAAAGGTACAATTTAACAAGAAATTCGATGTAAGACACGGAAAGTACAAGGCAGATAAGAAAGGGGGAGAGCAGAGTTCAAGAGAGTGAAGGGGAGAGGAGAAAAGATAGAAGAGGTGAAAGAAAGAAAAGAGCATTGATAATCTATGCTTTTAAAAGATCTGCCGCAGTAGTGATAATGATCGGAATATGACTGAAATAACCGAACTGCCATTTCCACTAATCGGTTAATAGTTACAATTTGATAAGAGCAAAAAAACAAATAGCAGCTATAGTACCGCCACCTCTCTAAACAAAACAAAACAAAAAATAGATTCCACCAACCTTGGAAACCACCTTCGTTGTCATCTATATCATGACCGCGATCGTAACGAGATCGTTTCTTAGGATCCGAGAGAATCCCATAAGCTTCTCCGACTTCCTTAAATTTCTTCTCTTGTTCTCTTTTCTCCCCTTCACTGGCATTAGCATGACGATCTATAAAGTATAATACAAAATTACGTTTATAATATTTATTTTTCAACAAAGTTATATTTATTTTTTACCTGGGTGATGATCCAGAGCACGTTTCCTATAAGCCTTTTTGATATCTTCGGTAGATGCATTTTTATCGATACCCAAAATCTTATAATAGTCTTTCCTCTTGGATTTCCTCAACAGCTGTTTAGCTTTTCCGAGTAATCGTTTTGTTTCTGAGAAAATTATTGAACACATCAAGTTACGATCAGTAATAATATTCTATGCTATTGTACGTTAAAATTGATAAGCAGCGATTCATACCGCGATTAGTCTTATCCATTTTAGACGCTTTTTCGAGATCACGTACCGCCTCTTCAAATTCTTCGAGTTCCATATAAATACTCGCTCTTTTCAAAAGAGCTTTTAGATAATTTTCATTGAGCTTTAAAGCTTCCGTGCATTCCGCTACAGATTCATTCAACTTCCCTAACTAAAACGAGCAATGATAAATATTTATCAATTTTGAAAGAAAATACAATGTAATTACCTTGGCTGCAGCTGTTGCTTTATTAAAATGTAATTTAGCATTAGTCATAATATTGTGTGGGTCAATGGTTAAGGCTTCATTATAAAGATCATAAGCCTCTTGATATTGATCTCTTTTAAATGCTGCATTACCCTCCTCTTTTTTCTTCTTTAATAATTTTGCTCTCTATGATATGAAAAGTATATGAAATTACCTCATCAAAATTATTTAAGATGAAAATTAGGAAAAAATATTCTTGTATATATGTAATCTTTTTACTTTGTATATTTCTAATGCTTTGGCATGATCTGGCGCAAGTCGCAGTACTTGTTGGAAATGTGAAAAAGCTCTGTCGATATCATCTTGAAAATACAAGCACATACCACGGATGTATAATGCTTCCGCGTTCTGTTTGTCGATGTGTAAAGCATCACTGAAACAAAATTAAAAAATATAGATATAGATTAAAAAATATAGATGATACTGATATGAACTAGTATTATGAATATTCTTGATCTAGCAAGGTAATTTACTTTGCAATTTCTTGGGCTTCTTGGTATCTCCCTAAAAGCGCTAGACACTCTGCTTTGGTCAGCTTAAAACGTATCCCAGATGTGCTTATGTCGCAACAACGATCCATGCAATATACAACCTACGGGACACGAAAAATTCAAACATTATTTAACTGATCAGACCATTAATCGATGTAAAAAGATTATCGGAACGAAACTTTTTACCTTGCGATAATCCTTAGCATTGTAGGCAACATCAGCAGCCTCAAGGAACTTTCTTAGATATGCTATGTCTTTTTGTTCTGCAGCTATTGATTCGTTATTGGGATCGAATTCCAGTAATTTTTTTAATGCAGTTTCAGCTTCTAGAATGTCTCCCAAAATCAAGTAACACTTGATCAATCTTACATAAGCCTGGAAAATATAGACAAAAAGTAAATTTACTAACTCGCTATGATATGATTAACAGATAGAAGATCAGACGTCAACGTACTTTAGAAAACGTTGGTTCCAACTCGATACATTTTTTAGCATCCGCCATTGCATCTCGATACTGTCGAAGCATCATGTAACACGCCGCTCGATTGCCATAGTAGACCGATATGTCGGGACATAATGCTGAAATATTTTGAATTCGTTAGTCATTTATAAATATAATTCCAAAAATAGCTCAATATTGTTAGAAAAATTAGTCTTTCTCCATTTGACATATTGATTGTCGAATACGAGTTAACTCATAGTTAGTAATCTGTATAGATGGGTGTCAGATATTCCAGATTCAATTTTATGGAGAAAAAAATAAAATTTTATAGCAAATTTGAGATAAAATTAAATGATTAGGTAACATATAGTGAAATAACATGCTGGTATAAAAATAGCAATCGGGAACAAAATAACCTATTTGTACCTTACGCTTATGGCAATCAACGTGCTAAAACAAAAACAGTAAATACTTACATAATACAGCAAAAATACTTACCAACAACTTCATTGTAAACGACCAACGCTTTCTTGTACTCTTTTTGTGAATAATACTGATTGGCAGCTTTCTTTTTCAATTCTGCCATACTGTAAATATTATATATATATATAAAAAAAATAACATTAATCTGTATTACTAATGTAAACAAATGTTACGAAAGTCTGATACATAGAGTGTATATAAATATACTCCGAAAAAAATAAACGAAACACAATATACCTATGCATTTATATACAAATTAAACGATTCTTTCGTTCAACCTCGTCATTCTCATGAATCTTAATGCTATCCACTCAATACATTTATTCCATTGAATACCTACTATGTAAAAGACAAGGCATGACAAAAACAGGTGGGCATTCAAATGTTTTACGTATTCGAAGGTAATTAATTACAGAAAGTCTCTGAGACGCGAGTGGGACGTAGAGGATGTTCGTGAGCGAGCTTCCTGGTTCTACCTGGGTCCACATGACGCGAGCACGTAGACGTAGGTCGGGCTATGTACAGGGGAAAGTGCGACGCGTTTTTTTTTTCTTTTACGGAGTTTATTTTTCTAAAGGGACAACTCACTCTCTGGCACTCTTCGCTGTTTCCGCAACGTTATCCGCTGGGTCTGGTGCAACATTGTTCGGCTGATCGGACGACGCCATGGCCGTGGTTCCTTGATAGACGGGATAGATGGACCGACGTTGGGGTGTGCACCGTGAAAACACGCGAGGTATCCCCTGCCCTCGTGTTTTGCGGTGTCGAGCCGTAGACGAGGCAACCGGAAGGACTCGCGAACGGCTACGACAAACGATACGCACCGCGTCGTAACAAATACACGCAAACCAACGTGTTTCCTCCTTGCTCCTCCTTTCCGCTTCACGCGACACGCACGCTTCACGCGCCAATCATCACGGCGTACCACGGACGTAACGAGAAGGAGATCGTATCTGACGTATTTTATGGTGAGTACGCATTAACCGCCAATCAGAGGCTGCCTGAAATCCTAAAGGCTGCCACACACACACACACGCACCACACACACACATCTTTCATCGTGCTCCAATTCCGATATACATACAAGCTGTCACTGCTGTCAGTACACATTTCGCATATGACTGTGTTGGTTATTTAAAGAATATTATCAACATTGGATTACTATAATCATATTATTATGATTAATATTTTTTTTTTCGTCACACTTCATATATTCTCGCGCGCGTAACGAAACTCTTCGCCGCGCCGCGCTGCTACGGCGGTGCTACGATAATCGATAGTCGGGCCGCGCGCGCTGATCGACGCGCCTGCCGTTACCGACCGGTCGGACGACAGGTGTGACGTCACGCGTCGGCCGCCTCGCGATGCGTATCGGGAAACACGACGGGACCTGCCATCTTGAATGGCATGGCTCGGCTACACAGTGCGTGATGAAGGAGAAATGCGAGCTTTAACGCGGACGTTACGCTGGTATTACGCTGCGCCGGGACCCGCGTGAGACTCAACGACGACCGTGACGCGAGGAGGCTCGTCCCCTGCCCCGCGCGATGGAGGCGGTGAAGGCGTTCAACGCGGAGGTAAGCAACACCCCGGGGTCCCCTCCGCTCGTACGCGCACCGTCTTAGAGGTCACCGTCGTAGGGGCAAACTCTCCCTACATTCCCTTGTCGCCGTGCTTCGCCCCCGGCTTCACTCCTACCCTCGGCCCCGTCCCGAATCTCGCGCGAAAATCGCGGACGCGATCTCTCGGCGGGAGAGAGAGAGAAAAAAAACGAGGAAAAAAAGACGCTTCGTCCCCCTGAGAATCTTTCGCCGGAGCCCCGTTTCTCGAAACCCCGACGAAAGGGTTCCCTCGCTCTCGAAGGGCGACGCGACCCGGCGCCACGAGGGCTGTGTCCTCCACGCGCGTAATCGCGATCGCGAATACGAGCGGACGCGCGGATCCCCCTTCGTCCGCCACCTGACGCGGCGCGCGGCTTGTTTTCGAAGGCCACCTTCGGCACGATCTCGGCCGAACGAACGAGTGACCGCGATTTTGTCGAGCGAGCGTCATCAGCTAGATGTATTTTTGAATTGCGAGACGGCGAAACGAGCGTGCACGCACGCGATGTTTTGATATATACGTCCTGTATGCTTACTGTACTATACGTTGAATACGCGCGTTAGCTGCAGCTATTAGCGACACGAGCATCGAGATACATCGATATTTACTTTCTGTTAAAATATACAAGTGCTTCCTGTCGTGTGTTTCCAATTAAGCTCCGTGTTGTAATTAAGCTCGATAGTAAAAGATAATTCACATATAGGTGTTGGTTTCTTACTAAATACGATTGATTCTCTAGAAAATATGATTAATTGAGATTTAATTCTACAGCTCTCTGCTCTCTACGATGTCAAACCCCCTATCTCGAAAGCCAAAATGAATTCGCTTACACGGGGAGCCATCAAAGCAATAAAATTTTACAAGCATGTTGTACAAAGCGTGGAAAAATTCATTCAAAAAGTAAGTGTATCTCTTCGCACAAAGCTTTCCCATAAGCCTGTAATCCTCTTAAACCACCCTGTGGATTATTCGTTGAGGTTTCCAACATTCACGCTGCATTGCGATTGGCTGGAGTAGAACCGACGATCGGGAACCGCAACTGGCAATCCACAGTGTGACTAGAGCATTAGGTGCATTCGGTAGTGCAATCGATCACCAAGCGACTGAGTAGTGATTGGCTCTTATTTTTAGATCCAACCAATCGCAATAAGGCTGCGTTTGGTTGTTTACTGCAGCTACCAAAAATCTATAGTTTACGCTACGTATACTATAGATTTTCAGTACTAGCAGTGAATAATGGAACGCAGCTTAAATTGCTACTTAGTCGCTTGGCGAGCGTTTGTGCTGCTGGACGCACCTGTTACATACAAATGTGTGTATTTGATTTTTTTTTGTTAATTTGTTTTATTCTGTTTCAGTGCAAGCCGGAGTACAAAGTACCTGGATTGTATGTAATAGATTCAATTGTTCGACAATCCCGACACCAGTTTGGGATGGAGAAGGATGTGTTTGCTCCACGATTTGCGAAGAATATGCAAACCACCTTTCTTAATCTTTTAAAGTGCCCGCAGGAGGATAAGAGCAAGGTTATACGTGTATTAAATCTTTGGCAAAAAAATGCGGTTTTTCCACCGGAGGTTATTCAACCACTTTTCGATCTGGCAGACCCAAACCATCCGATACATAAAGAACAGCCAGTAAATAGCAACGGTAAATATAACATGCAGAAAATTTGGTTCAACAAATGTATTCCAAATTAATAAACGATATAAATAAACATGTAACATACATTTGGAGTACATTATATACACGTATACATACATGTGAAAAATATCTGTAATTTAGAAGAACATTTTAATATTTCTAGGTACATTAAATACATCATCCGGTAATAATTTAAGTAATGTAAGTGCGGTCACCAAGACTCCGCCATCTGCAATTAAAAACGCCGTGAAGGATCCCAAACTATTTCCATCTGGAAAAATGATTGATCCAGCATGGCTGGCACAAACAAAAATGGAAGCAGCGGTCAATGCGAATAAACTTTTGGTAATATTGTCACATATTATTGTCACATATAAATGCGCATAATTGCTGAACATTCATTCGATTTTATTTTTTTTTCTCTACAGAATCAGTCCAATTCCGGTCCGATGGATTCCTCCTTCTTCGACCAGTTACAACATTTACAGCAACTACTTATGAAGAAAGACGTTACGAATGAACCGAAGAGTTCCGTCAAGTTTGATAAAAAGTTGTTGGATTTTGATTACGGCGAGGAAGAGGATGACGACGTCGTTGTTACCAATTCTCCCAACGCATCTGCCTCGGCCAACACCCAGCACAACACCGTTTCGACGAACAGCAGTTTAGAAAGCCTTGGACTGTTGCTCGCAAATCCAGAGGTGCTCGTCGAATACCGAACGTTAATAACAATACTAGATGTAATGTAATCGTTCTACATGGTGTCATGTATCTATTCCATTTAAAGGTTCTGAGGCAACTGCAAACTCTACAACAAACCATGCAAAGCAATGCATCCTCGTCACAGCTTGAAATGGAAGAAAAGATGCGCAAGCTGCAACAAATGAAGCAGCAGGAGGAAGAATTTGATAAGCATTTAGCACAAACTGTTCCTGTGAGTATTATTTGGATAATTTTTAAAATTTTTTTTTTTTTTTAAATATATATCACCTTATATTTCATTGTTGTTTATGGAATTTTGCTTCTTTTTTAGAACCTTCCATTTGCATCTGAATGCGAGTTGAAACCTTCGGATATCTTGAAGCCAAGCACACAAAATTATGCGTCTAATATGAACAGCAACGTGATGCAGGATATGAGTCAGCCGCCGCCTGGTTATCCGCCAGCTCTGTCGTACACCTCGCAATCTTTATCGAATATTCGACAGATGAATCAGTCCGCGCATCAAAATCAAAAGAGTCCGTTGCTTGATGAGCGTCAAGAAACGCAGGATTATCCTGGGTAAGTATACCATAATTTGACTAATAGAATCGTCTCATAGCTTTATCTTTTCTAATGATCATTCTTTTCTTTTTAGAAACAATATCAGACGTGACAGCAGCAGTGTGGAAATCGTAAACTGCGAAAACACGAGCTCCCAAAGTAGATCGCCAGAACGATATCGACATCACAGTCGATCCCGATCTCCACGGCACAGAGACAGAGATAGAGATCGAGATAGAGACAGAAAATCTCGGTCTAGAAGCAGATCGAGACGGAGAAGGTAATTAGGCTGCAATTAGCATTAAGTCAAAAATTTAGTCTTTATTACTGGAATTGGAAAAATATTAATTAAATACAAAAATAAAAATCACTTATAAAAATCATCAATCATAAACAATTGATTTCTATTTTTGCTGTCAATTTTATATTGTATACATATATGTTTTCTCTTTCTTAGATCTCGTTCAAGAGATAGGGGTCGTGATAGAAAACGTGATGATAGCCGAGAAAAAATGACGGAGGAAGAGCGGGAGAGGGATAGGGAGCGACGCAAACGCGGTTTGCCACCAATAGTTAGAGATAAATTAAGTGGTACGTATTCTAAAGATAAGGAGTTTTCCCTCATTTTCTATAAATAGGAAAAATTAAACGCACGCTTTTGCAGTTTGCAGCACAACACTTTGGGTAGGACATTTGTCGAAACTCGTGCATCAGGAAGAATTGTCGGACACGTTTGGAGAGCTTGGTGATATTGTTAGCATTGATTTAATCTCACCGAGAGGTTGTGCTTTTATATGTATGAACAGAAGGCAGGATGCATATCGAGCGCTAACAAAATTGAAAAATCAAAAAATGCAAGGCAAAGCTATTACGGTAAATAATAATATTTATTTACTATATATCTTATATGTTAACCAAGTAAAATTGAGACACTTTAATATGTGCGATGTATTTCTATTTTAATTATACAGTTAGCATGGGCGCCTGGCAAAGGAGTGAAAGGCAAGGAATGGAAGGACTACTGGGAAGTAGAGCTGGGCGTCAGTTACATCCCTTGGAATAAATTAATCAACATTACCGATCAAGAATTGGAGTTACTGGAAGAAGGAGGGATGATAGACGAAGACACATTACCTCCCCATTTGAAAGGTATATTTCTTCAATTTGTATAGAGAGTGAATTGATATGTACATAGGAAGTAGGTAATTGAAAGGGTAGTTTTAATAAAATATGTATCAGTTTTATGGTTCCCGAAATGCCGATTACAATCATCTTAATTCTTTCATTCGCAATCTTCAACTCCCCCAGAAATAAATCTTTTATAAACTGAGACAAATGTAGCATGAGAGTGGGACTTAAAAGAGATCTGCCGAGTCGATTGCTCTTTATACGAAACCTTACGACCTTATGTTATCGCCTAGAGAGTTTCATAAATTAAATATTTTATATTCATGAAATCTATTTACCGTTTGCTTACAATTACAATTTCTCCTGTTAATTGGAGATAGCATTGAGAAGAGTTTTTTAAAAGGCAAGTTTCAATTTAGTCACATATACAAATTAAAGTGATATGTAACTTGAACCGACTTGCGAAATTAAAATCGGAGTCATATTATCTTTCTGAAATCTAACTGTGAATCAGATTGTATTCAACTCTGAACAATTTTATTTTGATGAAAATAATATCAATTTTTTATTATTAAATTAATTGACGCGATATTTTGCTGAAAAGTTAGATATATTTATAACATATATTATTACTATGTGTCATAATTATAAATTTTAAAATACATTTTTTTTTCTTTCTTTGCCACAGGAAAACTGAAACACACTGGCACAAGCGCGGATGTTCTACAACAACAATTGCATCTGCAACAGCAAGCAATGGTTGCCGCCGCAAACGCTGGTGCTCCTATACCCACTTTGACAGACGGTATCGTTAATGTCATACAGTCGTCGGCTAATTCGCAGCAACAGCAGCAGCAGCAGCAACAATTAGTCGACACTAGTCAACCGCCACCAATTAGACCACCAACATCGGCTGCGTTACTGCCTCCCCCAAATACGCAGTTACAAATGATGCCACCAGCATTTACGATGCCTGGAGTACCACGTAAGTTTATAGTATTTATCGTTTCTTAAATTCAATCCTCTTCTGACGAATATTCAAATCAGATTTTGCAAATGCAGATGTCCATACATAATATCTAATACATAATTACTCACAGTACTATATATAATTTGAATTAGTTTGAATTATTATCCTTGGTTTAGGTTTAGGTTTTTCTGTATACAAGTCATTCTTTATTTTATTTTGCTTTCTTTATACAAATTGTATCTGCTTTATTAAGAAAATTAATTGTTTTACGAATGTTTTACGAAACTTTATGATGCTACACATTGAGATAAGAATTTTAAAAACATAAAATATCTAATTTACGAGGATACAAATGCGCAATAAAATGAGAGAGACTATGGTTTCTTAACAAGATACCTTACAGTTTTTAAATGTCACAAATCTTACAGGAATGATTAGCCACATGGGCCTACAAATGACGCATGGACTAATGCCGAATGTTCCGATCGGGGTGCCACCACCTAACATGCAGAGTCTGCTGGGACCACCCGGCATGATGCAGACTATGTTGACATCCTCAGTAAACCCGCCATTTGGAGCAGGTGTTGGCGTAAGTTTACTGACGCAAATTCCACTGCCCGCCCCTGCAGCGCCTTCGGATAAGCCAAACTCCACTGGTATGTACAATTCTTTAACAAATATAAAATTATACAAAAGAAAATAAATTCCAAAACAAAATTATATTTAAAAAAGTATAAAATATAAAATTAATAATAAAAGAAGATAAAACAGATATTGGATTATTTTTTAAAACTAGTACGAAGTATTATATCAATATGGAAGCAATGCTAAGATTGCATTTTTATTCATTGTTTTTTTTTTTAATTAAATTTAAACAAAAATGTAATACTTTGTATAAATTAGTAAACAAAAAAAATGTAGGAACGAACTGAAAAAAATGAAATTTCAGTCAGATATGTAAAATTAATGTAAACGTTAAATATATATATATGTATATAACATTTATATTAATTTTAATTAAATAAAATAATCGAACATTTTTCTATTTTGGCTGTGATACTTGATCTTTGAAGATACTTATATACACATAAAAAAGAGAATAGAATTAACAGCATTATCTAATATACAGTTATGAGAGAATACAGTTATGTATTCTCAGATCTAATTTTATAATTGAACCCGTGATGATACTTAATAACTCTTAGCGTCCCAGCAAAGTTGGCTAATCGCAGCCAAACAGGATACGAGATCCTGAATATTACAGGTATGCCGCACAACGTCCCACCGATTGGAGTACCACCGCCTACGACGGAGACGAGTATGCCGAACTTGCCGATGTTGCGGCAACCGTACGGAGTCGGCCCTGCACCACCCATGCAGATGCAACTACCTCAGCAGCAGCACCACTCGGACGATATGGACGTGGAAATGGAGGACGCGATGCCGCAAAGTTTGAGCAGTAACTTGCCCAAGGACAAGCCGAACCTCAGTGATCAGTTGATCGCGGCGATGAATATAAGCGGCAGTGTGAACGACTGCCGTCTGGAGAACGATCAGTCTCGCGAGTACAAGGAACGGGAACGTGATCGGGAGAACAGGGAAAGGAGGGACCGAAGTGATCGAGATCGCGGAGATCGCATGGATATCAACGAGTGCAGGATGGATCGTGGCAGGGACAGAGGAAGGGGACGGGATCGCGGACGAGATAGACGGAGAGACGGTCGCGACGGTCGTGACAGAGAGAGGGACGAGAGACGCGACAGGGACAGCCGTGAGACCCGGGAGAGCCGGGAGAGCAGCGCCAGACACTCGGATGGAGGATCGAGTGTGCAAAATCAAAACATTCAGGAAGGCGAGAGCATGAAGAAGGAGAGCAAGCCCAGTTTAGCCGAACGACTGCGGCAATTGGCGGACGGTACGTTACCGCTGGACGATCGAATGGACAGGAACATGCGTAGCAACCGAGCCGAGCGTAGCAGCGAGCGGAATGACAGGAGCTTCGAGGAGAGTCCCGGAGGCGCGGGAGGACGACGGCCACCCGGCGACATGCCGATCTCACTGATGGACCTACCCAAGTTCGCCGGAGTGCTGCCTCCGGACCGAACAGACTTCCCGCGGGGACCGGATTTCCGGAGCGGGCCGCCAGACGCGCGCGAATTTCCGCAGCGCGGCCTGTCCGATCGGCCTGATCGACAGAACTTTCCGCCGCGCGGTGGGCCGAGGGCTTCGCAGATGGACGACTTCCTGGATCCCAGGATGCAACCCGGTATATTCCCGGAGGAGTACGAGGGCAGGCTAGGCCACAACGGGCCGCGGCCCGATGACTTTCCGCCGGGTAGACTAGGCCCGGCCCGCGACGAGTTCGAGCGACCGGAAGTGCGTGCTCGCAGACCGCCCGTGGACGAGTACGAACGTGAGCGTTTCGAGTACGAGATGAGACGCGATGGATTTGACCCACGTATGCAGGACGGCTTCGATCTCAGGGGACACAACGAGCGCACCGACTTCGATCTTCGCAGGAGAGAGTTCTTCGGTGGTCCGATGGAGCCTGTGTTCGGAATGCCGCCTTTAATGGGGCCAAAGGGACCGCGAGGACCGGTTGATGGATTTGGACCGCGCGGAGCCAGGGGACCCGGTAAGACACGAATTTCCTATTATCTTCTTTGTGACTATTTGGCATGTATTTTGTGTTAGAGAATGCTACACATTTATATTGGGATGGTATTAAGCGCGTTTAATTTAAGGCCATATTTCTTGTAAACTGAGATAATTCTTAACAGTTAATATTTTAATCAATTAATATTAACTCTATAACCCTGGAATGGATAGATTTTCAATGGTTTTAAAGATTCAATCTGGCTTTCTCTTCGTGAGAACATTTCTATGAATAATAATTGTTTTACATGATATGGTTGCTAGCCACGTATACAACCCCGAACTTGGGAAGGGGGGGGGGGAGATTTAGGATATCGCTTCACACGCAGATTATGAATGGGAATGGGCGCGTTAAGCAGACAGTAAGCGTTTAGTGATTCTTTGTTTATTTACTCAGATCCAGCAAAGAGTTAGAGGCAAAAACAGATGATATTAAAAAATTACTGAGCGTTTACCGATCTGTTTTGTCTGCTGAACATATATACCCAATTTAAAATCCGTATGTAGGATGAAGGATAAAGCCCGAGTTCTGCCAATTAAACTACCGTTCTCACACAGAGTCATGCAACATCCCAAATAATTTTTATAGAATTATGTTTAATAAAATTTTTTTATATCTCTATTTTCACAGAATATAAGCAATATTAATATTAGGATTTTATATCATGGGCAATCGGAGTCACATTAAATTTACAAATCAGCTCAAATTTATTATCTATTTTTAATCTTTTTCTAATGTATCATATTCATTTGGATACAGAGATACTAAAATTTCTGATTTAGAAAATATTCTTAAATTATTAAGAACGTTAAAAAGAAGAAATAGTAAAAGCGTCATAATAAATCAAATGTATTGAATTTGGCCTTAATCAAGAAAAAAGAAAGAAGAAAGAAATGAATAATAACATAATATTATTCCAACAGAAACTTTATATCTCTTATATAAAATATATACGATATATGTTTACGTATGCATGTACTGCATGACAAAACTGCAGTTATACATTTTTTACAAACTAATGTTATATATTTATATATAATAACAATAATTATATTGACTATCCGTGTTTCTTGATAATTAATTTGTTTATTTAATTTTTCTTCTCTGCGATTTACGTATTAAAAAATATGTAATACGATGGGGGAAGCAAACGAAGATTATCTATTTTATTAATTCCAGCGAATGTGATTTATATGTTCTTGCTTCGTGCGTGTGTCACTTTGCCGTGTCTTTTGTAGGTCCGCTGATGTTCCATCTACGTGGCATGGGTCCGAGAGGTATGAGGCCCGGGATGAGGCCGCCGTTCGCACCTCGAGGTCCGCCGTTCGATCCCAGAGAAACGGACACTTTCTTCCGACCGCCGTTCGACGATATGCGCGGTCGCCCGGGACCGCACATCCGACCACCGTTTGGCCCGATGGGCCCGCCAGCGATACACGGACCGGACGGACCGTGGAGAAATCAGGAGGGTAGCGGACCGCCGCCCGCGTCGTGGTCCGGCCAGGAACCCGAAGGACACGGGCAACGCGAGAATCATCTCCCGCGGGACAAGCCGAAATCAGCGAAGCATCAGGACTTTAAAAACGTGTCCGAGCGGGAGAACCGCAACCGAAACCGAAAGTCCAGGTGGGGTAACGTTAGTCCACCGCTGACGGACGACGTGGACGAGATGCCGTCGGAAGAAGCTGAAAATAAGGCGGAGACATCGGACGGCGCGGAATTGGAGGCGAAGGATGGCTTTGACGTTTCAGCTGTGGCTGTCGATCAACAGGGTCTTCTGATGCAAAAGGAACAAGATGACTCGGCGATGCACGAGCAGGATGTGATGCACGGTGACAGAGAAGATGAGTTTACGAGTATACCGAACGATAAGGATGAGATTAGCTATACAATTGACAAGGGTCAGGCCAATACCTTCGAAATTGGTGCGGATCATTTCTCCAGCAACGATTTAGCGCTAAAGCAGCGGGATGAAGAGGAACAGTGTGAATACGAAGCACCCATTCCAGCTGAAGATTCAGCGCAACAAAATGTGGTACAATCGATCGAACAAATAGGGCACGTCAGTGAGAATCATAGTGAGCAATCAGTGGAACAGCAAGCGGATTCGTTATAAACATCGAGGAAGGAAAGGAAAGAAAAGATCGATATTGGGAAAATTACCAAAGTAAAGTATAAAGAATCTTCAGGCAGATTCGTGTAAAATATCGTTTAAATCGATACGATGTACATAGAGTGCTACAGTGAGAGCGAGAGAGAGAGAGAGAGAGCGTGCGCGCGAGAGAGAGGGAGAGAACGAGAGAGTGAGAGAAAGAGAGGGAGAGAGAGAGAAAAAAGTGAAAAAAAATTCGATTTTACAGACTCAGAATTATCGCACTCTGGAGTGGTGGGGGAGCCGTTGGGTCCAGTGAGTTGTTTTGAGTATCTTTTAGTCGTCAAAATATTCAATTGTTGACTCTCGTGTAAGTCTTAATCAAGATTTCTTCCCAACTGAAATCTGCTGCTTAGATAATTGCTGTGATAGAGTGAACACAGGACCTGTTTTATCCGTGTAGAGGTATATACAGAGATTCACTTCTTAATCGAAATTCTTTCGTAATCTTTGCTTTACTTCTCTTTATTTTTTACGTTAGATCGCAACGGTCGTGTAGAATTTTATATCAATATATACACATATGCATATGTGTATATATATAAACGTATATATAGGCACGTTTAAAAGAATTCCATCATTGCCATCTATACGAGATACCAATCTCCAGTCAATCTTTTTGTAGTTTTGTTAAGAATTTTCCTGTAGTTAATTTCGAATCGTATCTTATCGGGTATTGTACAGCGATAGTATCGTACCTCATGCTCCTTTTGAGGATTAATTTATTGAATTGTACATACTTTTATATTTTCGTAGCAGAACAAATGAATGAATATAAATGTGCAGATTTGCCATTGCTCAATCAAAGAAAGAAAAGGAATAAATATTTTATATATAACGTCTTTGATAACAAAAGAAAACATGGCCTTGTTATTCCGATACGACGCGTAGCTCCCGATCACGACAAAATGGAAACGACAGACTTAAGTCTACACGTGTATAATATACGAATTATATTTCTAGGCATCTACAGAGACATGTACATAACACAATTCCGAATAATATCCGTTTTTCTCTTTTCGTTCCCGTTCGTTGATCTTTTTTCGTCGGTTCCGTGAAATTAATTAATTATTCTTCCCTTGGATTCTACACAATCGAATAATTCAGATATGACCCCCGTACTTTAACTCACGGCACAGTTTCATTTTATTCTGCATGAGGAGAGGATTTGAGATAATCCGTTTGAATACAAGAGCGAGAATGATTGCAAAAGTACGACGCATCCCACGCGTACACGCGCTTCCATTTAACATACACATTTAGACACACACATTACACATACACGTACAGACAACTTGGTTCCTGTGTTCACATACGCATGTATTGCACGGCGCAGCGATGGAAGACACGTGCTTGCGCTCAAACTGAGTGACAAGTGCAAGGTATTGTTCCCAATTACTTTCACATACCGTTAGTCAAGAAATGTGACACTAAGATGATCTTAAGAGAGCCACCGCTTGGCCGCCACCACTCCAGGATGAAAACTCGTCGATACAATATACTAACAATTTAATTATTATTGTGTATCTTTAACGATTAGAATAATTGCTTACGGCTAAGAGATGTGGTATTAAGGGAGAACGACTTCCAAAGTTGAAATGTCCGATCGTGTTCCACTTGTTTGGACTCGTCAACTGAATCGAACTCTTTGATTCTGAAAAAAAAAAAAAAAAACGTTAATATTAGACGTTCACTTCGCGCCTTTAATGATAAAATAAAAATTGGATTGTTAAGAGATAATCGTGGTAGACTTTCTAACGAGCCGTTAAAATAGGATACGATAGCATTATTTCGACGCGTAATAATGTTTGATATTTTCACGTTAGAACGCATGTACGCCTATTTCTTTGCTTTGAGCTTACTTTACTATAAGTTTCGTTTTACGATCATATATTCATATATGTGAATCCATGAACAAAAACAGCAACTGTATTTAAGAGCGTATACTTAATATGAACATAAATATAAATTGACAAAATATTCTTTCTTTTTACTAGTAGAAGGCTAGTACTTATCGTAATTTTCCGCGTGACACGCACGTAATGTCTATCATTTCGTTGACAAATTTCAACTCTAATATCCTGATGCATACATTATAACGCATATAAAAATATGAGATTTTATATGCATAGAAATTCTGTAAAATGTACTATACAGATAACAATCTGCTGATATTTGTTTATATCCATATCACTTATATTTGTTTTTTTTATTTTTTTTTTCGATTAATTTCATTATAACTACTGCTGCAGTTCGAATATCATAAATGATTTTCGAAATGAGTATGAATAACACATACAAATGAAGAATCATTAGGAGCACAAGCTGAATATTATTATTTAATATATAGTTGCAATTTGCTTTCAATTCACATAACATATTGAAGATACATCGCAATCATAAGTTTCATGGATATAAATTAAAAAGAAATTTTTAAAACGAGAGCAAACCTGGAGTGGTGCGCGGCACTGCATTCTAGGATTTTATACGTATATTAGAATGAGATTATAAATTTATAATCTGACTATAATGTGGAACCTTTTGAAGCATGTTAAATTATGTTTCCTCGTGTATATAATGTGCTTACCTTTAAAACTCCAACATTCGCAGGACATAACATTTTAATTTTTTAAAGTTTTTATTTTATTTTTTTAATTATACATATATACATAAATTATAAATATTAATTATATATATGGTGTATATATGTATATATATGTATACACACACATATATATTTACATGTATGTATACACTCACAGAAAAATATATGAACAGTATTAGCTAACAGTAATCTATTTAAAAATAATCGAATTAACAAGATTATTAAATTAAATTACTATTAATTAATGCTGTTATATCATTTTATTTTCATGTATACATATATAATAGAAAGAAAAAAATATATACAATGAGAAGAATGTTTTTGCAATATTATATCATTTTTTTAGTTTGACTAATTGATCTTTTTATTCTTACTCATATCTGTTTAAGATAATAAACAATTATTACGTATACTTTTATTTTTTAATAATATTTGTAATATTGTATATATAAATTAATTTTTTTTTTCTTAGAAACGATATGTATGAAAAGATTTTATTTCATATGTTTATACACTTGTTTTTGCACGAGGAATCATCCTTTTCTAGTTGCATTACAATATGTAATGTGTATTTTCCACATACATGTGAAAAAAATTGTTTTTTTTTCACATGTATTCTATATGTAAAATATTTTCTTTTTTATAAGATTATTTTATTTTTTCAAATATTTTGAATTTTTTTTTTATTTCAATGAAAATGTGAAATTACTCATAAATATTCGATAATGCGCTATGTGCATGTTGTACGTTTCCAAAAATGTTATCTATTATTCAACTACGTATAAAATTATTTGTTAAATTTATATACGTAAAAATCCGTGAATTACAAAATTAATAAACAAAAGGACAATTTTTTGCCACCATTAACAAAATTCATAAAAAGTAATCTTCTATGTCTTCCAATTTTTAGGCTCTGATGTAATTATTTTAATTTGATTTAGTAAGTAATTAATTCGAACATAAATATGAGCTAATTAATAATCGCTTGAATTAGTAGTTTAAACAATGTTTCATTTATTCACGATTTTTTTACTTAACGAATTAAATCATGGATGAATAATTGATGAATTGATTATGATCATAAAATAATAGTAAGATCACGTTTTGCCATAAGAATAAGTTAGAGAATAATTTTAATTACTTACTTTATTAATATTCAATGTCCTACTGTATTGTTGTGATTTACAAAATATTAACCAATTTTAATATTATTTAAATGAATACGAGAGTATTCATAGAAAATAAGTATATGAAACAGGATAAAAAAACAAGAAACAAAGTACTCTTTAGTAAAAAGAATTTGATTAGGAAGGCTTGATGTTGTAAAATTATAATATTAAATATTCATTTGTGCTTTTTTGCGGAACCGTATAATATAACGTTATATACAGGTAATATGAAACTGCATTCTGTAGTAGGTAAGTATTGGTAGATTGCAACTTTTATAAAATGATAATTGCGCAGAAAATTAATAAGGGAAATTAATACATATGCGCAAACATCTTCAAGCTTTTATACTTTACGATTGCTTGACCGATTGCTTCAAATTATGAGGCATTTGGATACAGATCACAACCACGCAAAATATATACGGAATGCATCTTAAGTTACGAATGAAAAATGCATTCAGTTATTTCGACATTTATTTTCCTTCACAAATTGATATACAACATAGAAGCTTTTAGTCGTTTAATTAAGTCACTTTAATTCTAAATTTGCCATTTATTTTAATTTACTGCGATAGAGTAATAAAGTAGATTCGTGTCGCGATTAAATGGCATGTTTCTGGTGAAAAAACGCTTTTACAAAAAATATTGAATCTGTAGCCTGTTATATGCAATACAGATTACTTTTCGGTAGTACCCTCTGATGGAAAATCAGAAATAACATAACGAAGTCACAGCATCTCGAGCTCATAAATGTATTGAATATATATATATATACATATTACATAAGTAAACTAACATACATTTGTAAGCAGGCTAGTTGCGATGTATACTGCAAGTTTATTAGGAGAACCCTTAAGTTTTTATTTTTATAACTAACACAAATATTGCAAAAAATGAATGTACACACACGTATCCACATCTTTCTTTATTTTTATCTTCAGTCATTTAAGGCTAAATGTAAGAATGAGAAAAAAAATGTTTGTATAATATTATTAATGCAGCCTTTATCATTCGCTCGTTCACATGTAGATAATTAAATTGAACACTTATGTATAAGGTGCATATACAATTGGATATATTGGATTACTTATATATAATTTGTATATATAATATTGAATAGTAAAAGTGCTCACACTAGAAGAGACAGATACATTATCTTCCTTGACATTGTCATATTGTGAAGAATCAGAAAATTTTCAAGTGTATTCTCAACGCACGTTTGTTTTGCGGTCATAAAAGATATATGGCTATTAACACGAAGATGGATATGTGAATTATTCACTGGACGTGACAGACATATTTTTACAAATTCCCAGTATTGTAAAAACAACGTTAAATATCGACCTACATTTCGCGTTTATCCTAAAGTTAGTTGAACTTTTACTTAGAGGCATTTAGAATCTGTATCTAGGAATGATAAATAACGGTATATTGAATAGTAAAGCATAAATTCTAAAACGTATATACAAGACGTAATTAATCACTATATCCTCGAAAAATAAAATATGCTCGAAATATCCAAATGTGAGATAAATCCCTACAAGCATAGAGAAAATATCTTACAAAATATCGTGATCATTGCTCACGAGATTAACGATACTGGAAAAATGCATATGTAAATATTAAATGCTGGAATATATTAATATATATTATATATATCTTTTATATAAAAACGTTGAACGATAGTAAAACTCTATTAAAAGTTCTTATCTAACTGGAGTGAATTATAAAAGACGGATGTTGTAATACGAACAGAATCGCATTGACATTATGACAATAAACAGGAAGCATAATTATCTTGAACCTATGTTTAGATCCCGTTTTTATTTTAATTATTCTACTATCCTCAACTGGATAATAGAATAATTAAAATAAAAAGAAAAAATACAGGACGTATAAAATTAACGTAAACAACAACTAATGCCTGTGTATGGGTAAGCTCCAGGCTTCATCTTTTACGTCTGCAAAGTTATGGAAATCGCGTAGAATGAAAAATTCGTCCCTTATTTACTTTTATCTATCGCTTCCAATCGTTCGAGGGTAGGCGGATGTGAATGATACCAAGAGGAGTACAATTTATCATATAAAGGAAATCCCAAATTGTCCTTCTGTAATTTTAACAGAGAACTCTTCAAATGCTCGCCGTGGCCTAATTTCGTGGCAAAATGATCTGCTTGAAATTCAAATCTTCGGCTGATCACCACGGAAATAAAATTGAAGACCTGAAAATAATATAAGAATTTGTGTTTAATATCAAGATCATAATCTCTTGTTTAATATGAAAATCATAGAAAAATTTAATGGATACTTACCGTATTCACGGGTATTAAAATGTACATTGTTACTATAAATAGGCCAATAAGAATGGGCTGAGTATCCACAAAGCCAAAAGCGACATACATTGGCGTGTACCGCAAGAGTTTGGCAAACATAATGAAATTGGCTACAAGTATTATCTGAAAAAAAATGTATATATATATATATATACATTTATTATTAAAAATACAATGACAAATCTGAAGAATTTTTCAAGTCATATAACATTTTTAATTTTTATTAAATATATATATATGTATATATAATTTTATTAATTATTGAACTTGAAATATAAACTTTATATTTCACTTATTATATTACAATAATTGTAATGCCAATTTTAAAAAATATTAAAATATTGATACTACAAAGTCAACTTCGAAATAACACAATACATAAAATATAAATCAACTTCAAAGTTATACCTGACTCAGCAGAAGTCCTTTTATAGTATGACTATGTTTCCAATGACCCAGTTCATGAGCGAGCACCGCCAATATTTCATTTGTTTCACAACCCTGTTGCTCTTTCTCAGCATCATTTTCGTCTTTCTTGCAATAACCCTTGATGAGTGTATCATAAAGAACTATCCTCTTGTTCTTGTAAAAACCATATAGATAGGCATTGCTGTGCGACGATCTCTTGGAGCCTTCGACCACAAATAGCTTGTACAAGGGAAACTTCAAGGAAGCCGCCAATTCTTCGATCTTTTGCTTTAATTCGCCCTCAGGCAATGGTGAATATTTGTCGAATAATGGCGCGATTACTTCCGGATACAGCATCATCATGAATAAAGTGACTACCACAGATAACATCCACAAGTACCAGAAGAAATAATCGCCACCGTTTTGCACAATCCAGATCATGCCACAAAGAAGAGGTAAAGTGATAATTTGAGTCACAAGGAACTTCTTAATTTCGTCCTTAATAAAAAATAGAGCTGTCTACAAATAAGTATTAATATTAATTAGCACATCTCTTTGGATCGAATCTTATGTTCAGTAATCAAATAACCATACAATAAAGTTTTGCAATTTATGTATATATATATATATATATATATATATATATATATACATAAATTGCAAAAAATGTTACATGGAGAATCTTACTTGTTTGTTAAAGCCATGCTTCTGTTCCAATACAAAAGTGTCATATATCATTATCGGCAGACTGGATATATGAGTGACTGTACCTATAATCAACACACATATCGCGCTTATTAGCATTTCACTCTCATGATTGATACCAAAGTACTTTGCTATATCGATGCTCCATTGCCAAAAGTAGTAATATCCATAAGTTATCAGGATTAACTAAAAAAATATAAAATTCATGAATGTGAATCCAAAAGATTTTTTTCTACTTTAATCGACAATATATATACAATTCGTAGAAGCGTTCGTGACACTCACAGTATTATAAATTTTAGAATATCCATCCTGCACAGTATTGAAGGTATTCTTGTGTAATGAATACGCACGAGCCTTGTCGTATGTCTCCTTGCTCATTAAACCCTCGACCGACTTTGGTAAATCACTCAGACATTTCAGTAATGTCCTCTGTAACATTTGTAATACACATAAGTCATAAATATTGATCACATCAATTCATTCTTTTACGTTTTCCTAAATTAATCTCCTCCATAAAAGTGAATATAAAAATAAAAATAAATGTGATACAAATGAAATAAAAATGTGTAAATCTATAGAGATCTAAACATAAATAATGACATAAATAATAATTAAATCTTGCTAACTTTAAGAATTACATAGCACTTTTTCGTAATGATAAAATAAAAAAAAACTCGATTAAAGGTTAGAAAGGCAGACTCACCTGGCGGAAGTTCAAATAATAATGCCAAAAGCTCAACAGCCATATCATGATTAAAATCGTTTCGAGAATATGTCTCTCCCAAAAATTCACAAGTGCCTCCATTTTGTCAATGTATTAACGAAATATTTCCATTAATTAGACCTATACCCCCGAGTTCGCCGACCACCCTGCTTCGCGCGAGCGGTACGAAAGAAAAGATACATATGAGGTTAAAATTACATAAACACGTAATTGGAGGTGTGCGCAAAGACGATTGGCGCGATCTGCTACTGCATCCAGAATCCCGGCCAATCGAAACGTGACAGCGTCGATTATCGTACCATATGTTCTAAAAGGTTTTTTTCTGTGATCATACGTATCATGTATAAAAAACCAGAGGATCCGAGAGAGGACATGAAGTGGTCCAAATTACATAGCAAAATCTAGTTTTCTGCACAATTTGTGTAAAAGCAAGAGAGAATCCGAGAGCGGACATGCCGCATTTAGCTGATAACGCTAAAATACCTTCGTGCATTAACGCCCTCTAAAAAAGTGGATCCAAATTACATACCAAAATCAAGATTTCTGCACAATTTGTGGTGCGTGTCCGTACTAAATCCACTTTTCGAGTCTGCTGGAGCTTTA
>NW_012026812.1:3383884-3388547 GCF_000956235.1 Wasmannia auropunctata
TTTTACACTCGACGTTATAATTTTATCTGACGATGTCAGAAAATGGATGCAGCTATGTAGTACCCAAAAATGGATGGATGTACTGGCGCTAGTGTACAGGGGAGCAAGCGAGGTTCTATGATCCCACGGTAAAAGTCCGGGGATAGACTGCGCGCAATTCAAACATTTCGAGCAAGGGCGGCGTTCCATTTCACGCATGATGCGCGTGATGTATCATGTTATCCTTGTTCACCAAATGTTAAACAAGGATAAAAGAATAAATCACACGTGTCATACGTGAAACGGAACGCAGCCAATGGAAAGCAAGGTAAAGGAATATGTTATAAAGGGCATTCAGGCCCAGTCATCGAATGAGACGATTAGGTATGTTAGTTGGAAGCGAGATTGAAGGAGACACGCGGAAAAAGTCTCAAAGGAACAGGAAGCAAAAGCAAAAACTTTGCAAGGAATATTGAATGGTAATGTTCTAATAAATTTTATACAAATTTACAGATTTCCGCATACAATATATGCTATTTTTTTTTAATAGTGTCTTAGATCCCAGGTAGCACATATTTCGTTTCATAATCGACTCTTGAAAACGTTTCTGAGTGGTTAAAATGTCCACTCGAAAAATGTTTAAAGAAACGCTTTTTTTTGGTAAAAAAAAAATAAAACGTAGAGAAATATTATCGAAGTATCATTTCTTCTCCATCTGTAAAAAAAGTTTGCACATTCGTTCTTTTCAAGCTTTTTAAGCTTTTTCACAGATAGAGAAAAAATGATATTTTGATTATATTTATTTTTCTCTTTTTTACTAAAAAGATATGTTTCTTCAAACGTTTTTCGAGTGGACATTTTAATCACTGAAAAACGTTTTCAAGTCAAGGTGCTACTTGGAGTCATGATTTTAATAATGTGTTATTCACAAATATATATTTATATTCAAATTTATGTCAATAGTCGATAACATCGACACTCTGCATTTTTTTCGGGCCCTCCGGGCGAGCGCGGCAATTTACCCGAGGTTGACGGTCTTTAATTAAAAATATTCTCGTAGGTGACTTTACTCAATTATTGGTCTTTTCTTTTTAGTAAACACAATCGAAACTGACACAAGTAAGTCGGAGTGTACGATAGATCTGACTAAAATGAGTACATGCAAGGAGAGATGCATGGCACAGCTGACGTGTCCTATATGCACGGAATTATTTGTAGAAGCAACTATGTTGAGTTGTACGCACATCTTTTGTCACGACTGTATAGAATCGTGGAACAGAGGACAGAAGAACCGTGCCTGTCCAGTATGCAGCAAGCCAGTAACATCGATGATCAGATCGACAGGTCTAGATGATCTTATTGAGAATATGATCGCCGACTTTCGTGACTTTCCTCCCGAACTTAAGAACAAAAGAAAGGAACGTATGCAAGAAAGAGAAGGTAAACAGTTTTGATTATAAATAGACGCTTTATATATATATATGTGATGTAGCACTCTCTAGATTTAACTATATTTAATTTATCTGCACTTGTTTCAGCATCGGAAAAGAAGGCATAACGACTGTATTAAAACACAAGTCGCACGAAACGCAAAAAGACGAATGCTATAGTATTTCTTTTTTTTTTGTTAATTATGTAAAGAAGAATATTTACTTATTTTTCCTAATTTAAGCCGCTGCAATCTCTGTTATCTTCTCGAACGCTGCAAATTTCACGTTTACGCAAATTACATTTATGTTTATATATCGGCGTCTACAATTGACTATGTTTCACGTGCACGTATCGGCGCACATATCGCTCATGTAAAGCCGAGAGATTGAATAAATTTAACTTGTTACATTCTTATAATCAAACTAAATTTATTTTGTTAAATTATAAACCGTTATACTTTATTTTCCTTATTGCTTTAACTGCAGATCCGCTATAATCATGTGCTTTCATATGCGTGTATAATATGTGCATATTTTTTTGTGTGTATATATTTCTCGTAAATTCTATACCGCTCCGCGAATTCTCGTTTGCAGCCAATTGTAAGATTGTTTTAGCGATATATATTCTGCACCATAATATCACCATAATTCTATCGACGATGCTATAATCTTCTTTCATGCTGTAGGTATATGCTCTCTCAAAGAGAATTCTAGAATAGAAACTATAACTTTTAGAACGTTATTGCATCGTGGGGCTCGATGAAGCTCCGAAAAGTGACACGCGACGCTGGATTATCACTTATATATAGGTATATTTGCAATCCTATTTTATTCTTTAATGCTAGTCATACTATCTTCAAAAGAATTAAACGATAAAATGATTTAGAATATTGTTGCATGATCGACGAAAAAGAGGAGCCTCCAAATACCGACGGGATTAGACAGTAGGCGCGTGATTTTTCGAGAAATGCCCTTATATGGTATAGCAATTTCACGTGTCTCGTATTGCAAAACATGTTTTCTCGAGAAAACTTGAATAAAGTATTCTATAGAACTTTGGTGTGTTGCATAATGATTAACAAAAGACGTGAAATTGCTATTGTATAAAGGCACTTCTCGAGAAATCATCGCGCTTATAACGCTGTCTCCCGTCGGCATTTGGACGGCGACGGGAGACAGGTGCGGTGATTTAACAAACTTAATTAATAAACGCCTATTGTTAAGCAAATCATTTAGCGGAATGGTGCAATAATTTACCTATACGCAAAGCGCGGCAACTTATTTCTTACGATAAAATAATTTTTAATAGACATTTTTTCTTGCAATAGGCGTGTATCTATATATTGCGCAAGAAAAATGTCTATTAAAAATTATTTCACTTTGCTTATTACGTTTTATCGTAAGAAATAAAGTTGCCGCGCTTTGCGTATACGTAAACTATTGCACTATTCCGCTAAATAATTTGCTTAACAATAGGCGTTTATTAATTAAGTTTGTTAAATCACCGCGCTTGTCTCCCGTCGCCGTTCAAATGCCGACGAGAGAAGGCGTTATAAGCGTAATGATTTCTCGAGAAATGCCTTATAGACACATATTTATTTTATAATATAGACACATTGTAAGAAAAATGTCTATTAAAAATTATGTCACTTTGCTTATTACGTTTTATCGTAAGAAATAAGTTGCCGCGCTTTGCGTATACGCAAATTATTCGCGATTTAAACGATGTACGATCAAGATATTGCTAATGAATTAATTAATTTGGAGATTTTAATGTTACATTATAATTAAGTAATAGTTCGAATTTAATTGCGCATCCGTGGAAATGCACGAAAGATCATAAAAGATGTTTAAAAGAGCATATTGAGATGAGAGTACAAGTGCAAAACCGCTTTCGCAGCGTCAGAAACTTTGTTTAAACCGAACGAAGTGACAGGAGCGCATGGTTAGCAAGTAGATTATCGGAGGTATTCGGCACGTGATTGGCCGCAGGCGGGGCATCCGCGCCGTACGTGAGTGGGGATAGCCTTAGCGAGGGCGAGGTACGCGCGGGAGGGACGGGCACGAGCTCGCGCGGCTGGCGGCCATTTTTACCGCGGCCATTTTTATCGATGCGTGAACCGGAGGAACGGAACGCGGAATGTTGTACGCGTGGAACGGACCGCGCGTCGAATACCTCCGACAGCCTACTCGCTAACATGCGCTCCTGTCATTCCATTCGATTTAAACGGAGTTTCTGACGCTGAGAAACCCGATTTTCGTATGTATTACCTCTTGGCTCTCGCTGAAAGATACTTTCCTAATAATTTCGACTTGTTTTCTGGCAATTGAGATTCGCATATTTAACCTTTTACTGGATATAAAGTAAACCTCCTCGCCTAACATAGTTTTCGCGTATTGGCGCAAGTTTTCGAGTTTCTGACGAGACGCGCGCTGGCTAGAGGTTTCCGTGCCACTTACTAATTCCTCTTGTAGAATATACTTTCCTAATAACTTTTACTTGTTTTCTCTAATAATTATTGAGGCTCGATTTCGAATTTCTCGATCTCGCATTCTTTTTCATTAATTAAAATAAAATCTTCTATAATAATCTCGACGATCTCTTGATGCATCGTAAATGATACATATTTATCCTAGCGCGTTACGTTTAATTACATTTCAATATTGCAATTAAATTTTAATTATTTTATTTAATATAACTATATTGCGCGTATAGAACGCAACGGGGGGAGGGGAGGAGGGGGTAACAAAAATGATTTTTCGAACGAGAATCTCGAAAGATCTGGTTTTCCTTATAATCAAAATTCTAAAATTATATATAATCAATAAAATCATAACGTTATGTGTCCATTTTTGACGTTGTAAATTTATCAACAATATCAGAAAATGAACGTAGCCACGTAGTGCTCATTTTAAAAAATGGATGTCCTGGCGCTAGTGAACGTGGAGTTCTAGAGTTCCTCTAGTCAGAGTTGAGACATGAGGCGGAAAGACGCCATGTTTCAGTCTTACCGGAAACAGCCAATAATTCGCTGGCGCAACTTTCAAATCATGGAAATGAATTATAACTTATACTAAAATAATTTTCAAAATGTTTTCACACTCAGAATAAAAATGCGACATGAATGTAACATAATTTTTTATTATTACAAAATAAACGTATGAATCTATAACGTCTATAACCAATAGTAAATATATCAAATAATGTGCGCAGAAACGTTATCTGAAGTATTTAAGATCGGAAGAGCACACGT
>NW_012026812.1:3388567-3470735 GCF_000956235.1 Wasmannia auropunctata
GTTACTGTTTAATTTTAGATATAGTTGCAGAATCGGTTTGTGGTGATACACTCTGTAGAACCATACCATACAATGATTGAAGAATAATTTCTTACTTTTGTAAAATTCTATAATTTGATTCTGTCAATTCTGTGTGACACCATGACAACTCTGTTGTCTGTAGTACTCTATACCACAAAAACTGATTTCACCTATTCACTTACATTAACTAACACATCGACAAACTGAAATATGGCGGCACCAATCACGAAGAGGACCGCTCGTGTCTCAACTCTGACTAGAGGAACTCTATGGAGTTCTGACGGTCCCACGTAAAAGGCCAGGACGGTCGCTCTGGAGTCTGGCTGGCTCTCGTGGTTGATCCGCTGATGCGCCTCATGTTTCTCTCTGGCGCAGCCAATGAGATTCGCTATTTCGTTTCTTCGCACACGCTCACCTTGTGAATAGCACACTTCTATCGATATCCGTGGAAGGGCGTCTTGCCATTCTTTATGCCGTGTTCCTTCCGTCCGCAGATATACGAAGCGTCGGAGCAGGTGTTGTTGCTGACGCGAACGGCTGTTTCGTCGAGTGGTTGACACTGTTGACAGTACTAGCCCATAGGTTGCATATCACTCACGTGTTCTGCCGTTGATCCTCCGTTTAAACATGGATCTTGGGAATCGCCGGAAGAGTTCTGAGAAAAGGTTAACGAGAGAGCTTGTGCCCTCGTCTCTTTAGGTATAACCTAATCCGCGGGTCCGTACTTCGCTCTAAAGGTATTTATCTCGTTCTGTTTCTCGTTCAGCTTCGACACCGACGACGATTCCGAGTACGCTATGATACGGCAGATAAAAATGGAGCCGGAGGCGATGTTCTCGGCTTCCGAGGACGATATTATGGCGCAGCTGCAGCAGGACAGTTCCGACCTGGAGGTCGAGCCCAGCTTCACGATGGAGAGCTGCCTGAACGGCGAGTACAGCAACGAGGGTGTACTGCTGCAGCATATGGACATTAGGCAGCCCTTGTCCACGTTGAGGACTCTGTTGGAGGACAGGCTCAGCTTAGACCTAAAGAACTATTCGTTTTGGTTACAAAACGCACAGATGGTAAGCGCCTAAATTTTATCTAGAGTAGAGTCCCGTGTCTCTTGTGACAACCATCGATGGACGTCTGATGTTATTTGGAGATGATAATTGTAGTGCTAAACTGCTTAATATCTTAAATGAGAAGTTGACCAAATTGTCTGTGAAATTCACGCGCTCAGTCAGGCATGTCTTGTAGTAGTGAATTTTCAAGCATCAATTTTATTCTTGAAATTAATATAATTTTGCGTGTGCCTTTATTTCTGTACAATGCAAAATGCGCGCTGAACGCGCGAATTTTGGATAACTTAAATGGTCAACTTCAAACATTTCTCTTTTAAAAAGGCTGTTATAATCTCTGCATTTTGAGATTAAGATTTTCTTTTCAACTTCAAACGTATTATTATTAACAGTTGATGGGAAGTGTAGGAGTTAAGACATTCTGTTTATCTTAATTTTACTTCAGCCTGAAATTTATATTTTTCATTTGTTACAACAGCTGGAAAGCCACAAGAATTTAGTCGATCAGTGTGTCCAGGGAGAAGGGCTGGTTCAGATTAACGTACAAATAAAGCCGATGCAGAAACGTATTAATATAGTGGACGTTCTTAAGCCAGCGGACGATTACATTGAAGTTGTGAACGACAATTGTATGTATGAATTGTGTATACGTTTGGTTTCGGAGTTTGATTTTACTGTGATAGATAATATTTTCGTTATGATGCAGCATCGGTGTCTCCTGTTCCGGAAAACAACAAACGGAATGTTATAAAGTGGATGATAGACGCGCAGTATAAAAAGGACCAGGTAATTGAAATGTTTTAAGTTTATTTTGTGCGTACTGTTGTAATTAAAATTTAATTTTTATGAAAAGTATATATGTGATTAGTATTTCATTTGGTAAATCAGTTATGTTGTAAAAGAAACGTGATTTTATTAACTTTATTCATATGAAACATTTTGTTTTATGAAGGTGTAACTTCAGTGATTTAAAAAAACCTATATATTATTATTTCAAAAACACAAATCGATTGCACGTTTATACAAATAATTTAATTGCCTTTAGTAATTGAATTTATCTGAAGTTATGACTACATAAAATAGAACGTCTATATAAATGATTTGTCCTAACCTAATGCATATGTATTTTTTGGGTGGAAAAAAGGAGCGATTGAAAATACCAAATGATCCAAAAGATTGGTCAGAAACACACGTAAAACATTGGCTGCAGTGGGCCGTTAGACAATTCAATATAGTATCGTTACGTTTGGCCGATTGGAATATTACCGGAGCGCAGTTGTGTAACCTCACCATGGAGGAGTTTCATGCAAAAGTGCCTCTCGACCCAGGAGACGTGTTTTGGACACATTTCGAACTTCTTAGGAAATGCAAATTTGTCGGTGCGTTTATCATACGAAATATAGCATTGCACAGCTCGGTAAAAATATCTCCTTGATAGATTTAAGTCGCTGTTAGATTTTATTTCATTTGTTTGACTTTATTACTACTGTTTGCTTGCAGCCGTTGTACAAAAAGACACACCGGACTCGTCCAACGAAGGTGTCGCGGAGAAATCTATTAAAGCACGAAGCCAGAAGGTGCCGAAGTCGAAGTCCACGGTAAATCAACAGGCGCGCGTGGTTAATGTGCCATTGGAGAATGTCGACCCGACCTCGATCACGATTGCCAGTTCTAGTCGAACCGTTAATAGCGGCCAGATACAGCTGTGGCAATTTCTGTTGGAGCTATTAACGGACAAAGATTATAGAAACGAGATCCAGTGGGTGGGCACCGACGGAGAATTCAAGCTCAATCAGCCGGAGGCGGTGGCGCAACTGTGGGGAGCTCGCAAGAATAAGCCGTCGATGAATTACGAGAAGCTGAGCAGAGCGCTTCGGTATTATTACGACGGCGACATGATTTCTAAGGTGCACGGCAAGCGATTCGTTTACAAGTTCGTTTGCGACTTGAAGCAGTTGCTGGGTTACTCAGCGGCAGAGTTGAGTAAGCTTGTCGAGGAAAGGGGACGATATTTCTGATGAAACTATATATTTTTGGTTGCTATTAGTAATAAAATAACTCTTATTGCAAGCACCTCGTCTCTTCATGATATCGTCATTCGGCATAATTATTTCTATATTAAATGTTGTATACATGAAAAAAGCTCTGCGTAAAATCACTTTTGACTTCAAGTCTTTTATCGATTGGATATCATTGCCGCGTTATTTCTTCACTATGAATTTCTTCGTGTGTCTTTTCCTAATGAATTTGAGCGTGTAACATTATCTCGCAAGCAAGCCGCGAAGTACAATTTACCGATGTTTATGTAAAAATAGATTTTATAATGTAAATTAGATATAAATTAGAAGTGTTTATTAGATCTTGCAGCGTACACAAGAGCGTGAATTGTAGCGTAATATTGAAACAATTCGAAAACTGTGTTGATTATTTAATATTCGTATCATTATGGATTTACATGTGTACTTTTATGGAGACATTTACGTTGTATCATTACGGACCTACATATGACAGAGTATATATCTTCACGTTCTTGTATAAAAAAAAAGATATTCGATAGATATAATTTTAGCTGCGACCAAGAACTCAAGGTAATATGTTATATAATTTTCGCGCTAGATATTGCGCCGTCGATTTAAGGAACTTGTATATAAAAGGAAAAACAGTTACATAACAAAGTTGTTGAAACGTATTTAATTAATCGATATTGATATATTTTTCTATTATACAGATAAATGTTAATATGTAAAATTTTAAGGCCATCGAAAAAGTATAAGTATTTTATAAAATGCGCTTTGAAATAATAGACGCGAAGATGACATTGTAAATCTAAAGTTTTCGAATAAACAGTGCGTCTTATAAAGAGTTGCGAGATGTTGTAATTGATGCGTAATTCTGTCGATATCCCGCGCACAGCGTATTCTTCTTTATTTAATTCTAACAGTAAGAACTGAATTTAAGCTTTTGTTTACGACTAATGATTTTTCAGATCGACGTTGAAATCATCTCTCTATTACTTTAAATATTTTCTATATGATATTAATGGGACAAAAATATTTCTTTTTTCCGGTGTTCAATAACGATTTATATAATTTTATCTTCTTTTCTGTATCTTTGCAGCTGTACAAGATAAATGAATATAAAGGAATTTAAGTCGATAAAGAGAAACCGATGCGAGTTTCCTTTAAGTCTAAGAGTTAAACATTCGTTCCCCCAAACACACAGTAGCGCGGAGAGTTAAAGAAAAAAATAAAAAATAAAAAAATACGCAGAATAATATGAATGCGGCGCGGCAAGTAGTCGAAACGCGATGACGTTTGTATCTCTGTTGCTAGGACTGACTTTTGATCGGCAAAAGGCAGCACTCATCGCCAATACCAGAGAATCTAGCCTGTGAGATATCGGACGCGACGTCACAAGTTAGGGTCTCAGGGAACCGGCGACGCGGCAGGCTTTACAATCAGCCCGCCCGCCATTGCCCTTTTTTTCTCTCTCTCTCTCTCTCTCTTATACACACACACACACACACACACCTACCACTTTCATTCCTTCCATCTCACCCTCGCGCTCTGCAATCGTTCCGGCCTTTCTCTTTTGCAAAGAGGATCTTATGCAAATTCGACGACTGCCCGGGACAGTGCGTCGCGAATTATTAGAGATCTCTCGAAGAAATCGTAACGATTCATGACGGAAAATAATAAAACGAAATTCCGCCGGAAGACCGTTTCATCGTCTTTTGGCATGAGTTGCACTTTTAATCGAGATCTCTAGTTTGGCTCGCGAGAAGCGGAATTTCTAGCCGAATCAACAAGATTCGCGCTTGGAGAACGAGAAACGGTCAGTGTCAATGAAGGGACGGAAGCATATTTCTTGCTCTCATTACGCAATTATAATGCTCCGAGGAGAGAGCACATAGATGGACGGATGTATCTCGGGACGAAAGGGCTTCTCTCGAAGAAATTGTTCGCGCCTTGTCTCATTCGCAAGAGAACGGTAATTGCGAGTATATACGTTACCCTCCCCCTCACGTATGCATGCACGCACGTATACACATACCCATGCAAACACACACACACACACACACACACCACATATGCATACACACATACAACACGTGCACACGCACGCATTTACACACCAAGAGAAAATGCCACGCGTACGCATTCATGTTTCAAGGCGCGCAAGGCTCCGCCGATTTTGTGTTACGTTCGCGCATAAGAAAAACATAACGACAGAGGCCGTTTCCTCCCTCGTGGGGAGATTCCGCGGCGCCCGGGTCACGCGAGAAGTCCTCCGTGTGGAGCGGGTTCCGTCGGCAGCGCCCAGCAACGTCGTAGCGCCGACGACCGGGAAAGTTAGCAAGTTGTACAGTGGACTTCGTATCTCGCGAATTTCCATTCCCTACTATACAACCTACTACCTCACCCAGACGTCGTCGCGGTCGGCTTCTCCGCCCCTCCGCTCGTGTGTCCGCCGTTCTTCTCCTCGCCCTCAACTCGCCACCCGACCGACTTTTCGACAGGTCGTCCCTCGCCTCATCTCCCGCTCTCACGCTCAAACTCACCGGACGAATATCTCTCTCTCTTTCTTTCTCACTTTCTCTCTCTCTCTCTCTCTCTCTTTCTCTCGCGCGCGCGAGCGCACGCTCGGTTCAAGTGCGCCCGAATTCGCGATTCGCGTCTATTGACAACATACACAATTAAATCACGTCGATACAATATCACGCTGTTGGATGCGTCGATTGTAGTTACGGACTCGCAATCTTTTTCTCTTGGCTTTACAAAAGTGACCCGCCGCACGCGGAAGAGCTTGCCATATCTCCGGATTTCCGGAGAGATACGCTTTGTCTTACAATAAAAGCGTTGTCTTACGATGTCGCTTTACAATGTATCATTACATAAAGAGAGCGTTTTTCATCGGCGCACAAACGTCACGTACGTTTGTTAACTCTTTGGAGTCAGTCTTCCCAGACGCACGTGTATCCCTTAACTCTAACGGCGCACGTCGATCGCGCTTCAACGGTCAGCAGATGCAAAACGTGGTGTGCCCTTTTCACGTGCGAGGAAATTACTCGGCAAGAAGTCTGTCGCTGATAACCGGAAGTGCCGCGCGAGAGCGTTCGGGGGAACGGAAGGTTGGTGGTGATGGTGATGTGGTGATTGGTAGTGGTGTTGATGGTGATGGTGGTGATGGTGATGGTTGATCGTGGTGGTGACGGTGATGATGATATTGGAGGGGGGAGGAGGAGGAGGAGGATCCGTCGAAAAGTTTTAACGCCGGCCTGACTACATGTACCGGTAGATAGGAGCTTGCGGTATGCATATAAAAAAGCCCACAAGTTCGGATCTACGGGTTAGTGTCATCAAGTATAGCCGATTACTATCGTCCCCGGTCCTCCGGGGATCTATCCGCGCAGACGGTCCAGAAATCCTTGAGAGGGGGGGAAGGCCTCCCCTGGTCCAGCGGCCGGCGTGCACGTCCTCGAAGAAGTCTGGTGCGGCAAAATCGGCGGGGCAAACCTGCAGAGAGATGCAAAGCGTCGCATTAGTGATCGGCGTTCATATACTGCACTGGAAAGAAATTAACGTTATCTTATCGGCAATCGTTAAAATTATTCCTCGTTATTGAGTCTAGCTCATCGGAATTGAATTTCGAAACGGATAAAAGAGTTGAAAAGTCGCTCGCATATCGCTCGCACATTTCTGTACGCGACGTTAGAGACATAAGCCGGCCTCCTCGTTTCGCGACGAACGGCTCGTTCGGAGAGCGCAGCTCAATAGCCAATATTCGAGTGATGAAGATGGATTGAAAGTGTTCGGCACGTTTCGAATATTCGGGAAGGTCGCGTTGAGAATTTCTCTTTCCGCGGCGGACTCCGGTCCCGGTCCGGCGACGCCGCTGCTGGGCCGTTGCTGGGCCGCCGCGGAGATCAGAAGGGCGTAGAAGAAAAAGTCCGTGGGTCCTACGAGAAACAAGAAGCCAGCGGAAGAAAGAGAAAGAGAGAGAGAAAGGAGGAAGGAGAGTGAGAGAGGGACGGAGAAAAGAGAAGCGGGGAGAAGAAGAGGAGCAAGAAGAATATAGGAGCGCGCGCGGAGAGTAGGTAGGCTCTCTCGGACGTTGTAAAAATCCCCTGCATCCTCGTTCGTAGACAGTTTAATGGCCTCTGCTGTTCTCTCTGCTGCTCCGGGCCTAAGGGATGTAAGGCGCCGTTTCCAAGAGCCCGATCACGCGAGAGGCTACGCGCGCGGAATTTTACGCGGCCGATTCCGACGCGGGACTCCGTTAAATTGCTTATCCCCGCACATTAGTCAGTCACGAATATATATATATATATATATATATATATATATGTGTGTATAATATAATTATATACATGATATATATACATATACATAGTAACAATAATTAAATAATAAATAAGAAATAAATAATAGAAAATATATGTAATATATTAAATAAATATACATATATAAGTAAATAAAATAAAATATTACATATAATAATTATATCATCGCAAAATGAAACTATTTTAATTTTTAATAAGGGTTGTACTGCTAATTAAATAGATGAAAACCGAAAGACTCGGATTACTCGGTTTACTCGGATCAAATCATCTTTCACGCTGCCTGCACAAATTTTAAATAACTTGTACGCTTACGATCTTTCGTGGATAAATTAGTCTCTCATCACGCACGCTACTCACGCGTAATCATTTCGAGAATGCACCGAATATGTTTATAAGAGAAAGATATTTTTTTACTTATTTTTATTTCTAGAAAAGAGAAACCGAACGCGACGGTTGTTAGACTGCACGCACGTGCTCCGCGTTGCTCCGCAGCGAGCGACTCTTTGGCAACAGAGAACGCGTTCGACTGGCCCCGTTGTGGATGAGGCTTAAGATGCTCCAAGATCCGCGGCGAGGAACCCCGAGACGCGAAACTAGTCGGGCAAGAATATGAAAAATAAATTATTATCTCGCAGCCCCGTCTGGGGTATATACGCAGAAAGTTGAATTTTCGCGCGTTCCTCTGTGCTACAAGCTGCGAATTCTCGTCGCGATCCAATTGCAATTAACTCGGTCGCTCGGCCTCGCTCGTTATTTATTAATAACGGCAACGCGTTACGTATATTGCGCAACAAATGTTACACTATTAGGAAATTGCCGATAGAACGTAAATGCGCGAAGGTATTAAATTGAAAATGATTTCACGCAACGGCGCGTCGTTGCGTTAAATATATCGTTACGCGATCGGAGTCGTTAAAAAGTGCGGGATCGCAAAACGGAGAGATGCATCTCGCGTTCCTTCGTGTGACGCAGGCAGGGTCCTCCGAAGGGCGGCAGGGCCGTAAGCGCACGGTCGGAAGAAGAGGACGGGAAGGGGTGTGCGGGGGCGCGAAAGGGCGACGCGTAATCAGAGGGGCGTTGAATTCAGGGGATATCGAGGAGAGAGAAAGAGAGAGAGAGAGAGAGAAAAAGAAGAAGAAAGCGCGGGAGAAAGGGAGACCCGAGAGAGAGCGGCTGATTCGGGAAGAAGGGCGCGAGGGGATCGACAACGGGGAACCGGGGGTCACCGCCATATTATATTTAGCGAGACACGACCGTGTGAATGAACTGAGTCTCAGGGGCGGGCCCAACCGCGGGATACCCCTTTCCCTCTTGTCGTCTCCTCGTCCCCGGAGCCCCGCGCGCAAATTACCGATCCGGCCGAACGAAATTGTCGCGTTCGATGAGCGGTTACCGCGGAGTGCAGCCCGTCCGCTGCGTTTTCACGCGTTTCCCGCCAATTCGCGAGGCGTAAATTCGCCAAGTTCTCTCTCTCTCTCTCTCTCTCTCTCCCCGCTCGCCCGTCCGATAGCTGTAAATTCCGACAGTCATGCCGGATGAACTCGAGAAAGCAACAAAAAAAAATACCGTATAGCGGCGCGATTTACGATGCTATTTTTGCAGTGGGGAGAGCGCTGCAATACGAGAGCGTAATCTTCTTTTTTTTTTCAACACGAAGGATGGACGTACTTTTTATGGAATAAAAATGTAGCGACCTACGGATAAAGAGTGTGGCCGTTGTGCTATATTTTACAGGTCGCGACGCACTTCCCTTCCCCTCCTCTTGCCCTTCTTTTCCAGATGCCGCGAAAGAATAACTGAGTTTTCCTGGAAAGTTGCTGGCCGTGCTTTATTTATGCAAAGCTGTCGTTAGTTCCGGGAAGACGCCGTACAATAGTTAGAGCTCTCATTAATATAAATTCCAAGCCCCGCCGATGAAAAAGAGGATTAGCACCGAGCGCGAATGTGTTGCACTCGGTCGAGACTAAGTTTACTTCCGTGAAAAACTGTTACTTTCTTGCCCGTAATATGCATAAAAGGGTGCACCGGCTGTTCTTTCCACTGATGCAAGTTATTTGTTTATTCGTCGATATCACGGAGGTCGTCGCGGAAACATATCAGCGATTTTAATTTCACGACGAAAGATATACTTCCATCGCATGCTGGTGCAAAAAGACGTGATTACGAAATCGTTCGATTACGCAATCAATTTTGTAAATCCGTCGTATACCCGGGGCCGAAAATATGTACATTCGCGGGCACGACAAACAGCGTCATTCTATCTTATCGTACTTTTGCTACTGAAATAAACCTCGGCCTTGTCATCGACTTCGTCGCCGATCGTATCAGGAATGGATAATTATTTTCGTAAAAATAAATCTAATGAAAACGTTCCTTTGTCTGTGTTTAATTCCGCAATAATTAATTAAGCTTTTCTTTGATCTCGATGAAAATATAGATATATTTGTTAGAATGTATAAATTGGTGAATAAATATGTTAGAATTTCAAATACATATTAGATGTATTTATTTTAAATAAGAAATTATTTTAAAACTTTTTCATTTATGTGTTGTTATTTATCAAGATAAAACAATAAATTTATATTGTTATAATAAATATGTGTTTATATATTAAAAACTTAGTTGTTAAAAAATCTGAAAGAGGATCTCTCTCTCTCTCTCTCTCCCTCTCACAGATTTTAATTCAGAAAGTCAAGATTCAATTTGGCTGTAGCGCCATTATAATAATTTATTTATTAAAAAAGTTGTGCCGGGATTTGTCGAGCCTCATCGTATTGAAAATGGCTATAAGAAATCACGTTAGATCGGTGAGGGATTAACGTTGTCTCGTTCGGCGCGGATAAAAGTATTAAGTTGGAAATCAAATTTCAAGGATTCCGGACACGTTGTCTCCCTCATGTCGTTCGTTGTCTCTGATCCGACGCATCATTGTCGCGACTCTTTGTCGCACGTTTGTTCCGCCAAAGGGACGCACGCGGATGTATTCCGGACGCTTGCTGCGTGAATGTAACACCATCGACCACCACGTCCTTTGGTTCCTGAATCATTAAAATCGCGCGCAACATACCGGCGATGCGGCGACGCGACAGATGCAGGAACGTTGTGCCGCGAAAGAGGACGCATTTTTCCAGCGAGCCGCAAGAGAGTCAAGAGGAAAGAGTGGAGAGAGAAAGAGAGACAAAAAGAGAAAAAGGATGAGAGGAGAAAAGGGGGCGATATGCATCGGACAAGAGAACTACGGCACGAGAAGCGAGAGAAAGAGAGGAGGATAAGGAGGAGGAGGAGGAGAGACAGAGACGAGAACCGCGAGTTACGGACAGAAGAAGCGTCCCCATAGCAACACGACGCGACCGAGCTCTCGCAATCGCCAACGTTCTGCACGCGCGCTTTTCTACGTGTGCATGTGTGCCGCCCGCTGTATTAACGTTCATACACGGCAAATTCATTTCCGGGCAGCAGTCTCTCGGCCGAAGGCCTCGGGCCCGTCGTTTTTCACCCCGGACTTACCGCGCGGAGTACCTGAAGGAGGTAAGGTCGCCAACTGGGAAACGATAATCGATTTAACCCCTTGAAAACGACCCGAGACCTTCCCCCTTTCTTCCTACCCTTCCGTCTTAGGAGCGAAACAGGTGGAACTCCCGCGCGTTTTATATCGTTAAAGGTCCATATGGCGTAAACGATCGTCGACGGAGGCGAATGGCCCCTGCGATCGAGGAGAAAGAGTGGGAGGATCGACGTTGATTTTTTCGGAGGATAAAAATTTGTATTCAAACTTGAGGAGGCCAGCTTTGAGGCGACGACGGTTTTTAAAATCGTTTCTGCCATGTGTGCTTTATCGTTAAATTTCTCCCTTTTCTCCGGCGTGCACGAATTGACTTTCGTTATAAATTGACTATTACAATAAAGGGGATCCCTTTGCGCGCTTTAAGTTGAATTGTTTTAATTCATGAATTGCATTAATGCGCCTAAATCTGTATTGGCATCGAGATGATTGCACGGAGGAATATCGAATGAATATTCGGACAAAAAAGACGTTGCAGGCGAACATCGAATACAGATGTACCATTAGCGGCGAGAACGATGTACCTCGTCTCGACAGAAACGATACACTTTACGATGGAAAAAAAAAGAAGAGAAAAGCATCTTCTCCCCGCGTAAAAATTACTCCAAGACAGCTTTTGTGCGCGGAGATACTTTTTGCCAGCCACTGTATATCTGAATATATATTCCTCCAGCCTCCGTCCGGACGGAACTGGTCAATCCTGTCTTGCGGGGCGAAACACCGGGAGGACGAAGGACCTTCGTCCGAGGCGAGTATCGAGCCGCGCTGCGGCGCGCCGCGTGATGCAGTTGCACCTCGCAATGCAGCGCAGCGCAGCGCAGTGCAGCGCAGCGCAACGCGGTGGGAAGAGGGGCGACGCGGTGGTGAACAATTGGCATGCGGGAGCAACAGAAAAAGAGAGAAAAATAGAAAGAGATGAAAAAGAGAGAGAGAGAGAGAGAGAGAGAGAGGGATAGAATGAGAGAGAAAGAGAGACGGAGGGGAAGAGAAAAAAAAGGGACACTATGCCCCGCGATTCACGCACTACACACCCATGAAGCCTATCCCCGCCCATCGCCTAGACCATACCGGCCAATGACTGGCATGCGCTCGTTCTATTAGAGAGGTCGTAGGCACGGCCTAGGCCCGGCAGCAACATACGCACGCACACGCGTATACATACACCCGTGTACGGCACGCGGCTATTCGCCCCCGGTCGTCCCGATGACTCGCGATGACCTGCGATTTACCTGCCTTCCCGGAGCTCGACGCGACGTTCCCTTCGCGGCACGGCCTTCGCGCGACCGAGCCCTTAGCGAGGTCCTTCCGATCCACGCTGCTTCGGCCTTGCGCCAGCTGCATGATACATCGCTAAATACCGACGCGATGGCGATGGCTTCTACATGATTTCATCGATACCGAAGGCAACTCCGAAGGCAACTCTGAAGGCAATTTCAAACTCGCTGTGGACCCCTCGCCGCGATCTCGTGGAATTACCACGTAAACTTTCCTCTCGCATGTCGAAGTGAATTACTTTATGCGCTGCCATTTGCGTTTGACAGTGTACATTGCTAAAATACACTGACGGCTCCCTTCTTTGTCATCTATATTAGCGGATGCGCGTACATAATTTCAGTCTGTGCGTGTTCTACGTACCTAACACGAAAATAGTGTTCGCAAGTTCTACAGTAGGGAAGAATATATTCAGATATGCCAGTGGAAATAAGTATCTTCGCACTAAAGATCCGTCTTTCTTGGAGCAATTTTTATACGGGAAGGAGATACATTTCCTTTTTTTTAATCTTAATTTTAAAAACAACGATTTAATTGAAAAATCGAGACAGATACTGCGCATTTCGAGCTGATCAATGTGCCCGCTAACCGCGATCTGACTAATGCTCGATTCGCTCTAAACCGATGAGCTCGTTCCGAGAACGTATTACGGTCGCGGCATGCGGGATTTCGCGATGTTGTCAGCTGATTGATGCGCGAGACGAACGATGGGCGAAGCAGCTGACCACGGTATGTGCATAAGGCAAACCTCGAGGTAAACGTAAGAAATACGAAGATATCTAAGATACACAAAGAAAACTAACAAGTAAATACACGATCGTGTTATAGAAATATCGACGAGATAACTTTTACGATCGACCGAAACTAACAAGAGGTTAACAGAAATAACTGATTTCTTCCAACGGAAAGGAAAGGAGCTAAAATTCAGTTATAAAGAAGAGACTTAAGATTAGCGTTGTGCAAATCCCCCCAAAAGAGCAGTCGAAAGCAGCTGGCTCTGAAGACGCGAGAAAGAATCTGATGTTTTATTATCGCGTCTCTCGAAAGTTCGAGAGAACGGCTCGCGATCATGGTGTCAATGCTCGGGGCGTTTTGATGGTTACAATAATAGCAGACTATTTTGCTGCTATGCAGGAATCTCGTAAGCAAGAGTTATTGATCGTCTCGTTTTTCTGTCTCGCATATGTTTATAAAAAAAAAAGAAAAAAACACGCTTTTTGAAAGAGTGCCGAGTTAAAAGAAGTGTCATCAATCCTATTTGATGACAAAGACTATTAATCGCTAATGAGCATGATTAGTTAAAGAGTTGAATTTCAAACAATAAACTTTATAACTCGATTAAGATTTGTTTTTTTTTTCTATTCAATCGCAAATTGTGAGGACGAGAGTCCCCGATAGATTTACTACTCTATCGAACGTGCGACGTGCGAGAGAATTAATTTATTTCGACGTATATTGCAAGGAAAAGTTCACGTGGCTTAACTCCCGTTTCCAACGTTATAATTCAATGCGACTGCAGCGAGGAAATAGAAGTCTTAAGACTTCGCAATTTACGACCGCCGAAGAGGGTATTCTCGACTCGCGAGTTGACAGTCAAACGCGCTACCGCACAATTTTGAATTATATTCCTGTAGAATATTCTCTATCGGGCATCGGGCGACGACAACATCAACAAAAAGTATCGTAACCGCGTATTCTAATATCTTATCATTTACATTTCAACGTCATTTATCAGCGGTATTCTTTTTACACATTTAAATATAAGTATCAGATATAGAATTGGACTTTTAAGAAACGTAATGTAATTTTCATAAGTGTACACGGAAAGAATGGTTTTGCTGAAGTGTCTAATATTCAGCTAAATACAAGTTTGAAAATAATTTTGTTAGACCATCAAAATAATTATGTAGAATGCTCGAGTTGATTGCTAGAATGTCGAAACTCTTTTTGCAACATTGCTCATTATGCTTGAGTTTCCCACATCATTATTTTCATAATCCAACAAAGTTACTTTCAGATTTGTACATATCTAATTAAATTTCTTAGATACTTCAGCAAAATCATTTTTCGATTTCGTAACTTTTCACGAAAGTCTTACAAAGACATAAATAATTCGCTTCAAAAGTCACGATAGTCTTTATTGGCGTGCCAGCACGACGATGAATGTATAATCTCGACCCAAATACATTTTTTTTTGCCTTATCAAAATATTCTATATGTAAACGAGTAATATGACGTTTCGTTACGCATGTTATACTGCTCCTCTATTATCGCAATCGAGCAATTCGCAAGTGCTCAACCAAAGGCGACGCCGATCGCCTTCAACGAAAGCAAAACGATCGTCGGAAGTGATTCGCGTCGGCGATTCCTCATTGGCGTTCGCGTCCACGTTTACAAATTCGCGGGGTGACTCACAATCGGAGGGAGTCGGTTTTCTCTCCTCGAGGACTGTCGCGGCCGCCCGTCCCGATACCGTTATCCACGGCTCTCGTTTATCGCGCGCGAGGAAAACGACCGCGAAATACCCGCGATACGCGAGATGGGGGATCGTTAGCGGCCGCGCAGGATACACGATAAAAATCGGAGCGTGACCCTGATGACACTCGGGGACACTTGTGAATTATACACACAGTCGCGCGCGAGTGTACGAAATGCCGATCTTGGACTCCGACGATAACGACCGTATATGCAGTGCTATACTGATATCCGAGGAAGGGGGAGAAGGGGGGGAAGAAGAGATACCGCGGAGTTGCGACCGTGCGCGGCCGTATCATGTATATGTGCGTACCGATCTCACTGACCTAGCCAACGCGGTCGGTTGGTCGGTCGGTCGGTCGATCGGTCGGGCCGCAGCGAATCGCACGGCCGAGAGCCCGAGAGCGGAGAGAGCGTGCCAGCGTTCGTTCGTTCGTGCGTGCGTGCGCGCCGTGCCGTGCCCGTGACACCGGAGTGATATCATGGTGGCATTGCACATTGCCGCCCGTTGCACCGCGCGCGGCTGCAGAGTCCGTTGCACCGCGTGCACTCGAGTACATAATCGCACACGCGAGCCCGCCGCGATTCGCCTCGCTCGCGCGCGGGCCGGTCGGTCGGTCTTGTGTTTGCACAAGTTAAAGTATTGATCTTAGCCGCGCGGGAACTAGTTTCCGTCTCTCTCTTTCTCTCTCTCTCTCTCTCTCTCTCTCTCTCTCTCTCTCTCACCGTCCTCCTGCATTTCCCACCCGTGGCGTTTCCTTCTACGCGCCTCCTTTACCGTGTTTTCGCGATCGAATTTCGCAAATAAGCACGTAGCGGCGCGCGTTCCTCCCCTCGCCTCCTCGTTCGACTATATATATGCACCGTTTAGAACCTAGAGTTCTTCAAGTAAGAATTAGAACACCGAGTGATGATTTTTAATTGGTTGTATAAGACACGTAACAGGGACAAGCGATAAATATAGAGAAATAGAGATAAAGGGATAGAATAAAATAGTCGTTGCTCTCTCGCGTTCTATCTTATTTTATCTTGTAAGATTTTCTTCATTAATGGCGGCCGGTGTCCTGACTCTCACTTGAGATATTCAGTGATAAACTCGAAGTATTGGCGTAGCGCGGAATGTATCGGAAATGGGAGAGCGAGCGCGAAAAGGAATCGAGATTAATTTCGGCGAGAGGGGAAGAGGGAGAAAAGGGAGACTCCCATGCTGAAGCTATAGATTTTTGTAACTTTAAACAACTGCAGTGTCGTTGTGTTGTCGTGTTGCGCAGTTTTTTTAACCATATATTGTGCCCGCGCAACGTAACGATAACGACAAACTTAAGAGTCAGACAGTCGTTAAGAGTTACAAAAGTTCCTAGCTTCTGGATCATAATTTTTGCCGTTATCTGGCATTTATATCCTAAGCCGCGGCTCGAGTCTCCGACCTTTTACAATATCATCCTCGGTGAGACCTTCGGGGAACGAAGCGCGCGGGCACTTGCGCGATAAAAAAGAACGTAAAAAAAAGGCGTTCTATATTTAGGCCCCCCGGCTTGGAATTTATTGCGGGTGTTTGTCCTTTTCGCCCGCAATCACCACCCGATAGCTTATCGACGTACGTACGTACGGCGCAAGTGACAATGTGTGCGCGACGCAAGCGTTTCTCCGAAGAGAGAAACTCGCGATAAATCCCGAATTTTCGAGCGTTTCGCCTGCGTTCGAGCCATGCAGTTCTTCCCGTCCCTTTTCGTATAGTCGAATACACGGTACGTGGAGGCGCGTTTCGCTGCGATCAATCGATCGCAACCGTTCATCCTCTCGCGACTCTTTCGCGCTCCGCGATACGAAGATCTCTGTCGCTCCCCCTTCCTCCTTCTCCCGTCGCGCGATTATTTTTTTCCCTAATTCGCATGATAAACGCGACGTAATGACTCTTAAAGATACGTCGACGTACAACGTAGTATCGTTATCTTTCGCCTCTCCTTCATTCTCTCCTTCTCTTTTTCTCTAATTTCTTCTCACATTGGTCGAGCAACATTATGTTTCATTAGGTGAAATGTCGAACAAAACAATGCCCCCTCGGTAGGGAAACGAGCGCGACGCAACCGCCGCGGTCCAAGTTCAACGATTACTTGTGCGCGCGTTATCGCGGCCGCGGCAAAAAGAAATGTTCGTATCAATTCGCGTGTGGAGATTGGTAGTCTTGAAAATACAAAAATTTTCCAAGGTGCTCGCGAATAACGACACGGCGACTGGAGGATCACGCGGCAATGCTCCATTCGCGATACGTATATATATATATATTGAATAACCACGTCGATAAACGAACACTCGGCGCGGTATACCTTCGGTTAGTCGCGAAGTGATATTAAAGTGAAATTTCACTTATAAGTTACGCTTATTTACACTTCTTTCTGCGAACGAATAGCTCGATCGATTCTACATTCGCGCCGCGTTGCTCGTCTCTTCCTTCCTTTTCAAATACATTCGTCTCCTGTTCTCCCACTGTCTAGTCTACCCCTTTCCCTACCCTAATCGTACCTTGCATCAGGTCCATGTACAACACGCAACGACGAGCACATCAGGGGATGCTATCTAAATCCAGCGCGTCAACGTCCGTTCCTGCTCCTCTCCTCCTCCTCCTCCTCCCGCACTCCGCGGGAATGTCCCACTGAACGGAATATCTCGGCACTCTCCCGCACTCTTCGGCCGGACCGGAAACCGATCATTGTTCCGTATTAACGAGGCAAAACAGCGATCGTCGCGTCGGGCGAGCGTGTCCTACGCTCCTAGATTCCTCCTTTCGCTCCGCGAAACTGTCAAAACCGTGCGCATGCGCGAGAGGGGAAACGAGACAACAGGGTGTCATTGACCCCGGACGTATGTATTCACCGAGGTTAAGGGTAATTTTATCGTCTCTCTCTCTTTCTTTCTCTCTCTCTGTCTCTCTTTCTTTCTGTCTCTCTCCTCGCAGCGAAAAACGCTTCCTTCCTTCCGTGCACCTTCGAGACAAAGGCCGATTAAAGTCGCGACGGAATCGTGACTGAAACGAGCCAGGAGTCGGACTCCGCCGGAAATTGCGAAATATCGTTTCGGCACACGCGCTCCTAGCTCAAAGTCGACATCTTTCTCGGAGCCAGACATTTCCGAAATCTCTTCAAAGGCGGGCGAGTCTCGCGCTGGGACGATCAGGGGCGCGTTTAATTGCGTTTACAGCTGGTGAATATTGCGGGAGATAAAATCGCGAGACGAGAAAGGACGGACGAGGCGACGTACGGGGCACGGTATATGCCCCGCTCGTTAATTCAATTCGAATGGGATTGGGCATGATGCGAAAATAACGCGGTGACAACACGGCGGACGGTTCGAACCGGACTGTCAAAATCGCGCGACTCTGCAGCCCGAGGCGAGGGGAAAAAAAAAAAAATCGTCCCGACGTTCCACGACCGCTCCCCGATCGACCATCACGGCGTAAGCCGCAACTGCGTGAATTCAGACATCCGACGCACGTTCATTCGAACATCCAGCGGGACGTAGGTATTGCCTCTCCTCGTAGTCGCTGACAACGAGAGTCTTCGACAAAGAGAGCGACGCTTGGTCTCGAACGCGAGAACCGCCGGAACCGCGCAGAAAGCAGAGGCGCGTCGTAAGAATCACTCTCGCCCGGTTTCGAGATCGCCTCTTTTTGCGTCATTCAATATTTCGCGCGTGACACCGTAAATCGAATTCGGGAGTAGGATCGCCACGGGGAGAGATTTTCGCGAAGCACCCGCGTATAATATATAACGATGTCCTCGACGGAATTCGATCGACCTGTACAGGGCAACACGATACATCGGAAGGTGTTTTAGCATCGGAAGACGCGTCCGTGCGTGAACGTCTTCCTTCTCGGCGCGCGGAGTCTGCCATCCTCATCTCGCGATCACCATCTTTCCCCGTTGTAGCTGATGCTGTCGCCGCGAGTCGCACCACGTGCGTCGCGGAGCTCCGGCTGACAATGAGAATTATAGAAGCGCGAGGAACTAATCTAATTTTCGCCGACCGGCCAAATTAAATTGCAATCGTCGATCGCTCGAGAGGGAAGAAGAGGAGGCGGCGGCGGAGATGGAGCCGAGAGAGGGAAGGGGGAGAGAGTGCTGCAGAATCGGGCGCGACCGCGGAATGTGCAAAAAATAATTTTCGCGAAACATCGGCGTGGCTGACCGCGGAAAACGCGCGCCAGCCATATGCGATAACTGTCGTAAAGAGGGGCAGGGGGGAGAGGGTGGGTTCGATCGCGAAGGGTAGAGCTAGCCAAATGAGAGACAGAGAGAGAGAGAGAGAGAGAGAGAGAGAGAGAAAGAGGAGAGAGAGAGAGAGAGAACGAGAAGCGCCAAGCATCATCGATAATGCAGCGCGCGGTCACCGAGGCCACTCTCTGTCTCTCCCTCCGTTTCTCTATCTCTCCTCACTCTGCTCGCGTTTTCACTCCTCTCGCCGAGTCGAATTCCACAATTCTGCCGACGATCCCACGTACGTCGACGCGCGTATTCCCAAAGTGCGCACATTCTCACTTGCTCACTCGCGGAAACGGAGAGCCGTCCTCCCCTCGCCGCGGGGAGAGCACTCGCGCACTCGCACTCTGAGGAAGAACTCACGGCCACGGCACGGCTCTCGCCAGAGAGAGAGAGAGAGAGAGAGAGAGAGAGAGAGAGAGAGAGAGAGAGAGAGAAACAGCGATGTAATGCGACGTATACCGGAGTATACGGCCGGCCTAAACGCATCCGCCGTCCAGTGCGTCGTATGCACGCACGACGTCGTCGGCCATTCAAGCACTGCCTGGCATACCACAGACTCACACTCTCGCGTCGCGGACGCATATGTCGCTCGGTCGTCGCACGGTGCACATACCGAGGGGGGAATGCGCGCCTTCGCGGTGGAGCATCGATTGGGCGGACGACGTCGACACACTTCGCGCGCCGCGAATCTCTGCATCTCTCGGCGTGGAACGACGCGATTTTCCGGGGCGGAAAAACGACACGGGCGAACCGAAAAATCTTGGAGGAAGAGAGAGAGAGAGAGAGAGAGAGAGAGAGAAAAAGCAAGACAGAGGGGAAAAGGAGAGAGAAAGAGAATCAATCTTCGGCAGACTTGCGTGTGCCCGGGGCCACCACTGCACTCGCGAACGAATGAACGAACGAACGGACGGATGGATGGATGGACGGACGCCGCCGCTGCGCTGCACCGCGATGGACGGGAGGAACGCGACGATCGAGGGGAACGGAGGAACTGGCAAAACTGTCACGGAGCGGCGCGGCGCAGCACGCCGTGTTCGCGTTGCGTTGCGCCGGCTCTTGGCTGCTCTCGTCTCGTTCACGAGCGAGCGAGCGGAGCGAGTCCGGAGCGATGCGAAGAACGCCTGCAGCCACCTTGTCCGTGGCGACGCGCCACGGGTAACTCGCCTCGCTCGCTCGTCCGAGTTCGCATTCGGCGCATCCGTGTGTCACGGGGACGGGGGTCGATTCGTTCGTTCGTCCGTCCGACCGACCGACCGACCGACCGTCGCATCACCGGTGCCTCCTCGAGGAGGGTTTTCCTCGCGGGGAGAGTAGGGGAGGCGCGCGAGAGGGGATAAGCGAAAGCGGAAAGAGCGGGAGAGTGTCGCTTACCCGATACAGAGAGGGATTTTATTAGCTCCCGCCGAGGCCAATGTCCCGCGAGGCCTTCCTCGCGGTCGCGAGGTGCGCGACTGCCTGACGAGAGAGCACGATAATCTCGAATGGTCGACGAAGGACCGTCGACAGGCGGCTCTCTCTCTCTCTCTTTCTCTCGGAGGAGGTCGGGGGTGGCCTTTGGAGAACGATGCGTTTTTTCCCGCGAATGCGCCGTGCTGATGAAACACCGGACGCGATGTCGGCGATGTCGATTGAATATATATATATACGTGAGAATGCGTAGCAACGTGAATGATCAGCGGAACGTCGAGAGCCTTAATTGTGGAAGATGCGATTCGAATTCTCAAATTCTTCGAGTGCACTCGAGTCGATGATCTCGCCGCGTTTACGTCGACTATACCGGCGGGCGAACATCATGAATATATTTTGTCGTTTGAATGGTATCGCGATTTGAAGCTGCGACGGTGTCGCGGAAGTTTGGACGACTCGTGCACGAGCGACTCTTATTGATGGTTTCGCGCGGGGGAATATTCATGTCTTCGCGTTTCTCAATGACTCAATTCGCCGATACGATGGCACGAGGTCGAAAGAGTGAGAAGGAGAGAAAGAGAGAGAGAGAGAGAGAGAGAGAAAGAAAAACCACTCTGTTTCGCGTTTAGATGAGGTGGAGGCGTACACCTTGTGTGCGGAAAAGCCGAACGACGGGGTCAGACGGCCAGCGGGTTCAGTGACACGGAAGAGAATTTGCTTTTCCGCGGACTCGGTGGAGCGAAAGAGAGAAAGAGAGAGACGAAGACGAAACGAGAGAGAGAGAAGGGGATAGGGCACAGAGGGAGAGAAAGAGAGGACGCGATCGCGCAACGATTCCACGCGAAGGAGAGCCGAAGAGAACGCATTCGGAGTAGTTTCGCGCACATGGCCTGCCTTCCGCCCCTCGTCGCCCCCTTCCCTCGCCCTCTCTTTATCCCTCTCTAGCGATCCCGCGCGGCTTTCGCTTCCTTCGACCCTACCCCTCTCCTCTCTCTCTCCGTATAGCCCTTTTTCGACGGTGCGAAATTCAGTGCCAGCGGCGTAGGGCGCTAGGGACCGACGACGACGCGAGCGAGGTATACCCCGAACGGAACCGAGACGGTTCCCCACTCTGTGCCGCGCGCGATGTACCTTCCCCGTTTATCCCTCCTACGATCGAACGGCCAGCGTTGCCGTTTGCCAATGGCGTTGCCAGCTCCGTTGCAACGAGTGGGAGAGAGGAGAGCCCGTTATCCCGCCTAAGGTCGCCTTCGAAAATCGGCCGGCGTTACCGGTGATCGAAAATCGGCCGCGCGTGATGGTTACGGTGGATTGAAAAATTCTGTCGGTCGCGACACGCCAACGTCATTGATGCGACTTCGGGGGATCGCGGCCGCTGATACCGGGTCGCCGTTTCCTGCGGATGTCAGCGAGAGAGCCCCCGATCGTTGCCACCGTTAATTATGCGACTCGCGTTTCTCGACTCGCGTCCGCGCGGATCCAAATAATTCGCCCCTGCAATTCCCCTCGCGCACGTCCGATCGGGTCCAGCTGATCGAGAATCAAACCCGCGCGATCGCGCTTCAAGCCCGCCGCGCGGCGACGAAGGTCGCGATTACGTAGACGAGAGCGATACGAGAGGGCTGCACCTCTTTGGCATAGCCCTCGCCTTCGCGACATCACAAACGGGAGCGTCGCTTAACGATTTTATTTTCCCTCGCGCCGCAGGACGGACGGACCACGGCTCCTCTGTTTCTTTCTTTTTTCTATTTTTTTTTTTTTCGTTGCGCCTCTCTTGCGTCTCGATTCTCTCTTCGTTCCCTCCTTCTTTTACGCGCTCGCACGCGAGCTTGAAAAGTGCAACGGACGATATCTCGTGGTGGCGCGGTGCATACAGACGGTGGCATTGACGGAAAGAAGGGGGAGGGGAGGGAGAGAAAAAGAGAGAATGAGAGAGAGAGCGAGAGGAAGAGAGACGGGAGTCGACATGGCGGCCAGTTTTCTGGAACGTGCACCGGCAACCTCCCCCTCTCCCCATCGGTTTTCTCCACTCCTCTGCGCGCCTCTTCCTCGCGCACTTCACTTCCTCTTTTTCCTTCGTCCCTCTCGCCGTTCCTACGGTCTTCGAAAGAAAAAGGGGGAAACGCACGTAAGAATGGTGAGTCAATCACCGTTGCTCCGAAATTATACAATTTTAATATTGAATTCATTTATAGGTATAATCTTAATAAAGTACTTTACTTTCCTCCCTTCCCCCTTCATCCTCAGTTTCTTTGATATTAGCCTCTCTCTGTTATTAACGATTAAACGTCGTTGCGTTCGCGATGTTTCACGTGAAATCGACGACGTTTTACACAGTGAAGGAAAATAAGCGTTGCGACGATTTTGATCTCGAGGCGACAGACAGCTGAATCACACTCGAGAAAAAAGTGTGTTTAGTATATTTGTGTTGACCATAATTGTAACGTAATTATAGTTAAAGTAATTACAGTTAAAAGCTTCATTTTCATATTCATTATTGAATAAGTAATAATCATTAATTTACAATTTTGTCAAAAAAATATGTAAGTTGTGACACTGAAAATAACTACAAATTATAGATAAATTATGATAATTGCAGCGCAATTTTTTTCCCTCAGTGCGCCTGCACTTTTATAAAAATTACGATTAATATATACATATACATACATATAAAAAAAAAAGAGAAATAGAAGCGCATTGAACGAATGGCAGAGATACATATACTTCGCATTCGTGCAGGGAGATAATTAAAATCGCTCGCGTTTCGCTTCATTTTTAATCGCGCTCGTGTCGACATCAGATTAATCGGACATGGCGCGTTCCGACGGAAATAATCAGACTGTAAATATTTGACGCGCTGCTTCGGTTCGGCGGCGCTCTGCACTTGTTCGCGAGGGGGAGATAGCGCGCGCGCTATATGATTTCTTCGGCGGATTTCTAGGCAAATAGCGTGATCCGGTGAGAAGCACCTCCCGTCGGAATGCGCGGGGGTTGGCAGCGGGGAGATCTAACTTCGCGGGGATGAAATTACAGCTGCATCTTTATCATCTCTGATGCTTATGTATAATGTAACTTAATTGTAAGTCGAGACGGCGAAACGAGATTTCGCGTTTTCACCGTGATAAATGAAATTTCGTCTGGTATACATGCGAGAGTCAAGGATTCGCGTTTTGGCGCGCGTTGAAGAATTCTAAAATCGAAGTGTCTCGCGATGATCGTCCTTCCCGTTTCTCCCGTGCGGGTCATCGGGTCTGAGCGAAAATCGTCACGTCCGCCGCGCGTCGATCGTGCGTGCGGCTCGCGCGAGGAAAGTGGCGCGATCCTTAATACCGTTTAGACGATCCTCGGACAGATTATGCATTCATTCCTCCAGCCCCCTGCGCCCCACAGCGGATTCACTCTCCCTCCCGGCTTTCATTGTCATGGATAATCGAGGGAGAATGAGAGAAAGAGCGAGAGGGTGAGATGCGGTTTTCTCGCGCGTTGCGATCCGGCGTGCGTTGCACTCCACGCGAAAAAAGCACCGGCGGAGAGGAGAGCGGGCGGGTTGCTCTGAGGAGGAAGGAGGAGGAGGAAGAGGAAGAGAGGAGAATGATGAGGAGGAGGTGGTGGGTCTTCGTGCATCTCCGGCTCGCGTCGGGGCTTATATCGATCACGAGAGAGTGTACGATATTCGAGAATACATTATACGCGGACTCTAGCCTCTAGCCGGACCGCCTATAGTCACGCGGAATATAGACGGCCAGGCCGCTGCACTCGCCTCCCCCTCCTCCTCTTCCCGACCACCTCCCGCCACCCCCACCCTTCCTCTCTCGCCCTTCGCTCGTCGTTCTCTCTTCCTCTGGAAATCCCTTCCTCTCCCGCTCGACGAGGCGAGCTGCTTCCTCCCCGCGACCGATGCCACCCCCGCCGTATGCCTCCTGCACGTCGTCCGCCGACGTCGCGGGATGCTGGCGGTCGCATCCGCTACTATACTCATCTCCTTTCTCTCTTCTCCTCCTTCTCCTTCGTCTTCGTTCCTGAGCATATTATCGCGGTACGCAGAATGGTAGTCGATTTACCGGAAAATAGCGAGAGGAATGTTTTGCGCGCGTGGAGAAAAACGAGGGATGCTTTGAGAGATGCATCTATATTATTATGCATTTCCCTACCGCGAAACGGGCTTCTCGAAAAGAAGAGCCTATATATCCCTAGCTCGGGGAACATCTCCGGGAGCGGAACATCGACGGCTGATGCGAGCGAGAGGTTCTCCCCCTCTCCCCTCTTTCCTCACTGCCCCTCCCATCGTAATCGGGATCTTAAATCGCGAGTCTCGTCTCGGTGCTCGGTAAGAAAGCCGTCCGTCTGGTTTCGCCGTCGCCGGGAGTAAATCTCCGCCGTGATAAATGGCGACGACGACGAGCGCACAGCCACGGTCGCTCGTCACGCGATGCTCCCCCGGGGGCCCGCGCGGGATCTTCTCCGTCTGATGATCGGAACGTATACTCTCGCGAGGCGTGGGGCCGGTAATCCAGAAGCTTCCTCAGAGCATCCCCCGAGATCGTGCAGAGACTGTCGTCGTCGTCGTCGTCAGGGTGCCGAGAACGCGACCGAGAATTAAGGGGGCTACTCGCCGCAGCGACGAAAGGCTGAAAAGGCTGGGAGACTGCGAGACGGAGAGGCTGGGAACACACAGGGCAGAGAGCCCCCCCTCCCCCTTGAGTACGCACGGTAGGGGCAAGAGAGGACCTTGGCCTTTTCGCGGGGCAAAAATAAAACCTGTTGACACCGAAGCCCCGCGGACGCAAGGGACTCACTCTCTCTCTTTCTCTCTCTGTCTTTCCCTCTTTCTCTTTCTCCCTTTCTTTCTCTCGTTCTCTTCGTCTGCCTCTCGGAGGCGCATATATTCGCAAAAGCGCGTACGTGTGCGCGCGCGCAAGTTGACGATTGAGAGAGAGAAAGAGAGAGAGAGAGAGAGGGAGGGGAGAGAAAGGGAAGAGCATAAGAGTACGAATTTTTGCGTTCTCCATTGGGATTCACAAACGCTTCTTTGTTGAAGCCTTAGCGTCAGATATCATCTAATTATTTCGTCAATTCGATAAACCAAAATACACGATCGCGATCGGCGACAATCGCTTCGCATCTGTCGACGTTTATGCGAAACGTGCCGCGAAGTGCAGGGGCGCGGAGACGGGACACACGTTGCGTAGACGAGACGCAGACAATAAGAAACAGCCTCTGGTGATCTTACTCCGATGATTGCACACGTGCGCGCGCATCGCGAGCACGTATACACACATAATCATGCGCGCGCGCCCGCGCGTACATACATACATATGTGCATCCTTTCTGCGATCGAACGGACGTACTCCCACGCTACACGATAACCCCTTCTCGCTTGTTTATTAAGATCCAGCTCTTAGCGGGCTAAGGATATTTGCGTAAGTCATCCCCGCAATTGCTTCAGCTCCGAAATATGTTGTCATTAACAGCGGAGAGTGCTCACGTGTGTGTCTGTATGTAGACGCTGATAAATCGGATATTACGGTGCACGGGAAAAAAAAGTACTTGTATCTAAATCTTTTATCCAATCTTCGCGAAAATGAAGCTAAAAAGAAAGAGAAGAGAAATAGGGGGAGAAAAAGGGAGGAAAAACACGTGTATAATGCATCACATATATGTCGCGAGTAAGACTTTCAAAGTAACCGCGAATACGGAGTGTTCGTATAGAAAACTCTTTGACAATTCGTGAAATAAAAGTGCGTAATACACGCGAAATCGTCGATGAATGCCTCCGCTCTCGTTCCGCGCGGAGGCGCGCGCTTTAAGACGCGTGCAGAAGACGGACGGATGGATGGACAGTTTGTATGCAACGTACGTATGGGACGAAGAGTCGCGCACACCTGCACACGCGATCGGCCCACCAATCTCGCACGCACTCTCACGTATATACGGGGCGCAGCACGCGCAGGTGTGCACGCATCGTCGTCGTCGACGACGCGGTAGATATACCTACATTCGTACGCGTGCGTGCATGCGTGGCGCGGCGCGGCGCGGCGCGGCGCGCAACCGCTCGTGCGGAGAGGATCGCGCACCGCGACACGCGGGGACAGGATAATCCCCGTCTGTCTCGTTCCCGGCTAGACAGCCCATAGACGGAGAATGGCTCTCGCGTTGACTTTCGCGCCTTGGATTCCGACCGCGCCGCGCCGGTGAGGTGAGGTAACGAGAGACGTCATTCTCGAGCGATATGAAAAGATCGTAATCGATCGGCTTGGGCTTGAGCGTATACGCGGGGGCACCTGAAAGAGCGCGCCGATGAAGTGGCGAGAAGCGTCACTCTCGGGCGATATGAAAAGATCGTAATCCATCCTCTGAAGCGTGTGATGTTGTCGGAACTCCCGAGATATCGAATACTCCTTTGGACGTGGGTCGTTGGCCAATTCGGATCTTTTCTTCGCGAAAATGTAAAAGCCAAATAATTTCTAACTTCTAATAAGCTACGAACGGGATTGTATAGATAAAAAACTTTTAACTAACATAAATATTGTAGGAATAATAGGGCTTCTCGAAAGGTAATGATAGTATATGTGACAAATTTATTTAAACGATTATACTGCCATTTTATAGCGCGGGAACGACTGTCAAAATTCCTCGACGGCTGTCATTTGAAAAAAAGGAAAAGACAAAGCATAATAGTAAATAAGGACATTGTAAAATCGATCATAGCTAGGTAATACAAATTTTCCTACAATATCAAGAGTTACATGGATAAGAATTGCATCTTTTTCAACTGATTTCAGGTGAGTTCGCTTTAACATAATTTTATTTTGAAATTCATACGCTAGAAATTAAGAAATTGTAATCAATGATAATTTCTTTCGATATTTAAAAAAAAATTGACTCCGAATTGGCCAAAGAGTTTATCGTTTAAAGAACCTCGAATTTTTTCGGTACATTGTATTGGACAATTTGTATAATATAAGATAATCATGTATGTCGTGAAAAATGGATACTAATTTAAAAATATATTATCAATATTATCATATAATATTTCTTAATCACTCCAAGTGTTGTATTCTATCTTTCAAAATAAATTAATCATATGCATAATTAAGTTACTCGTCATTTTCTTTCGGGGGCGCATGCAGCAGTACTCCGGGTGGTTTCCACGCGTGGCGGGAAAAGGAGAAAGAGAAAAAAAATACAGCAAATCAGAGGGGGGGGTCAAACGAAAATGCTTGTTGCATCGCGTTTCGGCGGGCGTCGCGGCACCGTCGGTGCATCCATCGATGCCGCCATTTGGAAAGGAAACGCTCGGCGCGAAGGGGGCAGGGCCAAACGGCCGCGTCGGAAAAATTCTCATTTCGGTCCCGACCAATGGTGGACCGGCGTGTGCCCGGCGATGAAAAACCTACCGAAGGGATAGGGTCGGGGTCGCGTTCGACTATGTCGGGGTTCCAGATATGTCCGCGCTGTTTCTTAACGGAGAGCATCGCCGCGTGCGCGACTCCGCGGGGCGAGGGTTGAATCGAGAATTCGAGAAAGGACTCGCGCGTGAATGCAGAGTCTCGGAGAGACGGGACGCGCGGCTGCATGCGCATCCGATGCACATCACGTCGGGCGGCTCGAGAGAGAGAGATTTTCGGAAGGGGGATTTCTCGTCTACCTGATGTTCAAAAGTTCCCGGAAGAAAAAAAAAGGATCCCCGCGGATTCGCGCTCGCAGGCTCCGCCCAGAGACGACGAGCTCGGGACGAGCGTGACAATAATTCGATGCCGACGATCGAGACGGCAGAGGAGAGATTAGAGCGAGGAGGATTCATTGGCAGACGATCGAAGTTGGAGCGGGATCTGTCCTCTCCGCGCACACAAGACTCCGTTGCAAGTCGCAACGAATATTACATACGCGCGTCTCAATTAATATGATTGTACTAAATAGACCATGTAGAAACCCGCGCGAGTCGTTACAATAGAAACTGGGGAACGAACTCATTCTTCCTCCCCCTATCCCTCCCCCCCCCCCAACGCGTCAGGACCCCACCCCGCGGAATGCAGGAGTACGACGGAACGCGCAGTCAGAGATTAATTCGGGAACTACTGATTAACGCTGACGGTGCGAACTGCAAGTCGCTCGTCACTGTCGAAGTGAACCAGGGTATTTCGAGGCTAACAATAAAGAGGGTTCGGAGGAGGCAAGATGAGATCGCAACAGGCGACTCGGCTAATATAATATTGACAGTGTGATCGTCTGCGATCTACGATCTGGTTGATCCTGCAAAGGGCACAAGACCCTGCCCTTCGAATTTCTTTAGTTTTAAGTGAGATCCTAGTATCCAGTTAAAGACGGCAGTATTTTGCGACTCGTAGCTCGAACGGTTATTTAATCGTTAAGATTCTTCTCTTATCTCCGGGACTGTTAAGATCTCGGACCGTACCACGTTTGTGACACGTTGTTCGGATAATACGGAAAGTGGACGATTAATTTGAATTAGCGTAAGCTGGAGAAATTGCGCCGTGTGTCGAATTAACGAAATCGGTAATTTAAACTGCGGGCTTAATCGGATTTTAGGCGAAATTCGAGTCTCCGGGGCTCCCTCGCGATCTCGAGTCACGGTCGCCCGACAGTTTTACAAATCGCTCCTGGATTTCGATTATACACGCTTTCGTGCGATCGGCGTTGCACCGTGCCGCGCGAGCGCGTCGTCGGTCGATCGGTCGGTCGCCCGACAGGATAGGCTTCGCAGACTGAATTTCCTTTACCTCGACTCGCGTCCACGATCCTCGGGAACGTTCCGTCTCGACGACGTTGGGACACATCGCTCCGTAGGGCAAATCCGCAGGGTAAATCCGCCTCACGGGTAGTCCAGTGGGCAGTTGCAGGGCCAAAGGGAGGAGAGCGTCGTCGACGCATTTATATCCATATATATATACATATATATGTATAATATATATACTCATATATACATATATATATATATTCTATCGGGCACCGTCGGTTCCGTTCGTACCGTCGTCAGGTCGCCGCTCTCCGAGAGAGATCACTGCCCTCACGCACACCCGACGAGGCTTTCTCTCGTTCCTCCGTGCCAGACCGCCGGGGGCCAGTAACGTATCGCGAAACGACCGGACCACTAACCGATTCGCACGCTCGACGACGACGAGGACGAGGATGACAATGACGGCGACGACGAGACAGCACACGTAATCAGTCTGCCGGCCGAAGATGACAGGCCGGCCGTATGGCCGTACGCGCGATTTCCGGTCTACCGCGAGTCTCGCGCTCGGCAACAGAAAGAGGGAGAGAGAAAGAGAGAGAGGAGAGAGATGGGGGAGAGGGAGAAAGAGAGAGAGAGAGAGAACTCGGAGCAATGGACGAGATCGCGGAGCGGGTTAAACGGAGACGTCGGGCGAAAGAACGAGGGAGAAGGACGACGAGAAGAAGGAGGAAGAGAAGGAAAAGGAGGGGAGGAGGAGAAAGAGAGAGAGAGAGAGAGAGAATGAGACAGATAGACAGACAGAGAGAGCGAGAAAGAGAGAGAGAGAGGAGATGAACGCGCGCGGCGCAGCGTCCGGGAAAAGTAGTCGCGCACTGCGACGGCGGCCTCCTCTCGTCCGTCCCCGAGACGGAATTTTTTTTCGCAGACGAACCCGGCGCGTTTCACCGCGTTTGTCACTCCGGGATTTCCGGCGGCGCGTAACATAACACGCGAGTCGCACGAACGGACACGGTGCGGCCGAGACTCTACCGGTGACGATCGCACGGACAGTTCTTCCGCGGGTGGTCGGCCCCTCTGGTGGCCGCCGGCGGGACGACCTCGCGTGGACACGCTCGACGCGAATATCGCGGCGCGCGAGACGCGAAACGAGACGCACGAAACGCACGGCGGCAGCGGCGGCGACGACGACGGCGGCGGCGGTGGCGGCGGCGGCGGCGGCACGTCGACTCCGGCCGACTCCGACCGACTCCGCTTCGCCGGCCGTCCTCCCGTCTCTCCTCCCGTCGCAATCTTCGTCCCCTCGACACAATCGACACGTGTGTATGTATAGGTGTGTGTGTGCCGTCGCGAATTCGCCGGCAGGCCGATTCGCGACCGCTCGCTCGCGTTGCTCCGGTTTTTCTCGATCGGAAGTGAGAGGGCAAGAAAGTTAAAGCGATTAGAACGTAGGAAATGTGAAACGGAAATTGTGTCGGAGAGAATTACACTCGATGTCTCCCCGCGCGTATATACGTACGTGCGTGTGCATGTGCATAGGCTTTCGTTCGCGCGCAGCCTGAAACTGAAATCCGCAAGGGTGTGCAGCGCGGCAGCGCCGTATGGACAATTCGCTTCGCGAACGAGACACCTGCTGCCATCTGTACGATCGCGCGGGAACGCGATGTCGCGAATCAATCGGCGCGGTGGATAAGTTGGCTATGGTAAAAATACACGGGAGGTTTTTCAATTTTCTCTTGACAGTATTTTTGCGCACTCTTCTTGTCTGGACAATAGAAACAAATTTTTTTATTTTAAATCGTAAAGTTCACGATACTTTGTCCTCTTGCTCTTTCTTTGTAATCTATTTTTATTAGAATATAATATATATTATATCTGTGTCAATATCGAATATATTATTTTATTTTTCTCTTTCCATAAATTATAATAAATAACTCTTGACTGTGGTTATATGTATTAAACAAAATATTTTACAAAAGTAAATAGCTGTATGTTGCCACGTGTTCAATGAAGAGTGAGAAAAAGAGACAGAGATGTGTGTCCACTACTTGTCTATTCAAAAGTAACTAGACATCTGAAGCATTGCGTGTGTATGTGTGTATGTACGTGTAATGTGTGATCTTTGGCGACCCCCGTTACCTTCGTTTATTCTCCTCCAGTTAGAAACATTCCCCATTTTAATGCGTGAATAAATACAACATCGTCTTCTATTTCAAACACGATTGCAATAACGTATAAATTAGGTCTCGCAAAACATTACGTAAAAAAATAATTTTCAATATCTTTCAAACATGATTCGCGGAAGTAAATTTTCCACGTCAAAAAGCGCGTGTATATCGATATCAATCACGTTGAATTCGTCAATTACATCGATTTACGGATGCGTAATCTCTTTGTGAAAGACGTTACACGTCATGCGACGCTACGTCGAGAAACGTATTGCGGGAAGAGACACGATTATCGCCAATAAAGGTCACGTTGGACTTGTTCCAGGAGAAGGGCAATCCGCGGCGCGGTCTTCCCCCTCTCAGTTTCTTTCAGTGTTTAGTCGCTTTTCAATACGTACAGAAGACAAAAGTTTTACTAGGCTGAGCTGAGGTATCGAGAGAGGCAAGATGGTTGTTTTTTTTTACTCTCTAGGTATGGCGTAAGGTTACAAGTGTGAACTGTGAGGCTGTTGTTCGTAAAACAGTACGTAGGCTTCACTGGAAACGACCGATCGTGCTGACACGCCGGACACTCGGCTGTCGTTATATTCATGCCATTCTCCCGAGTACGGGTGCTTGCAGTACGCGGTGTAGTGACCGGAGTACGTGGTGCCTGAGTGATTCGCGACCCCGTATAGATTGTACGTGCAGCCCGGCACTCTCGGGGCGGCAAAGGCACTGAGATCCAAACCCGTCAACGGAAAGTCCACCATCACGTTCAGCTTGCCGCGAAAGCGCTCCATCGGAGAGAAACGTTTCAAATCTGGCACGGATGGCATTAAGAAAAATATTTTTTTTCCTATAAAATTCAAGTTACATCTATTATACTTTAATTCTATCTATATAAATCGAGCTAATATTAATAAAGTTAATTGGAACGGTTCTTTAGTAATGTACAACAGCCGTGGCCATAAGTGTAAAGCATCCTCACAAATTAACGCAAACATTTTATATTTAACGAAAATTGAAGTAAAAACTATTTCATTAAAAAAAAATTTACTTTTATAATAACTTAATTTATTAAAATTATTTATTAGCTCTCCTTTTATTACTGCCTTTTTCTAAGAAAATGTAATAAATGGGGAGTACTTTATATTTATGGTCAAGGCTGTAATTCGGCTAGTTCTTTACGATTATTCGCTCTTAATCGATGAAAAAAAAGGATACGAATAACCAAAATTTTCGGGAATTTCTGTATGCTGAAGCTCTTGGTGCACTTTCTTCTCATCTGACATTTTGAACATGTTGGCTTCTCATCGCCGTCCAACACCTCCTCTCGAGTGAAATGCTCCAAGCATTGGCTCAGCTTTACCGTGCCGCTTCTAGCTGGTATCGGCAAACTTAGGTCCCAGAACGGGTCGAGGGTGACCGATACATGGTCGCAAGAGGTGCAGCGTAAAGATGAACGTAACTGCCCGACGAAAACGTCGACTATCGTGCTATCCTCGCTGCGAAGATATCGCTTCCAACTCTCCACCGCTTTCTGCATATCCCTGTACGAAATAATAATGTCAAGATGTGTTGCAAACTACACGCGCGCGTGTGCACATTCCGTAAATAACGTGTCCTTACGTGTAACTGTCAGGTATGTCTCCGTGTATGGGTGGTAGCTTTGTGATGACTCTGTTGACATCCTCGTGCAGACCCTCCAGTAAGTATCTGAGAAACTCTTGAGCGTCCTGTTGACTGTAGCCCATGAAACGCGGGGCGAATCTCTGTATCTGAGACTTGAGCGCGGTCGTGTTCACCACGTGATCACCGCCCACCTCCCACAATTCGTGAATCACTTGACTGAACGCTTTGATTAGAGCGCCCTTCATGCTGGATGTCGTAGTATTTATGTCGGCCAAATGTTGCTCGTTCAGCAGATACTCTAACAGAGGCCTCGTGTTGCTCAAGCACTGGATCACGCTGTTCATGAAACACTACAAAACGGTCGTGCGTACGTTAAACGTTGGGGGGGCTGTAAAAGCGACGATATGAAAATTTAACAATGTTTCATGTTAAAAGATGTACTCACGGTGTTTCCAATATTCCGTAAGCCGTTTAGACCACATCGTTCGTCGCGAAGAGCCTGCAGACGACTACGCGACGATCTGTTAGTCGGACTTCCTTCCTGTGAAAAGTTATCGAACAAATTACATTAAATTTTCCACGCAATTAAATATCAATTAAATGCTGTCGAATAAGGTCCGTACATCGTATTGCAAATACTGTCGTCTTGAATCGTCCGTTAAAGTGTCGTCCGAGCATTCATTCATTCATTCCGATCGGCGAAAGTATCGCATGTCGCTCGATAAGAGGAGGCTTAAGCGCGTCTCGCGATAACAAAACAAACGTTGCGTTACACAAATGCAAACTGATAACGCGTTAGATTTAGTAACACTTTGTACTTGTTAGGCACACGTGTAGATGATAATACGGACGACCTCCGTCGCAGGTGGTGTTTATTAAAATGCACACATTCAAATGAGAGAGCAATGAACAAGTGGCAAATGTTGTAGTGCTTAATTTAAGCAATTGAACTTGACGAAGACAAAACCGATTGCGAACGGACAATCGGCATCTGCGGGGAAGCGCACGCAATCGCACGAGAATATACTCACCTGATGTGAATGCACAAACGGAGATCGGATGGCGCGCGGCACGGCGGGCGTGATTATCGTCGAATTGTTAACGCGTATCGAGCCGATGATTCTCGAAGAGACACGTTTGGGAGACACCAAAGGTGTCGCGATACCGAGGAAGAAGGCGTAAGCGAGCACGAGGGCCGTCACCGTCCACAGGCACCACAAAATCCATCCTATCGCTTGAGCGTGAGCCAGTTTACACGCGATGTGGCTTCTATCACGGAGGAATTCGCGAGCGATACGGCGCCAGATTAATCGATTATGTGTGCGTTATGCACACTCTGCCGCCCGCACGCGACACCGTCCGAGCGAGAGAGCGACGTCATTTATCTATATGTCACGCTTGTCAACGTACGTGTTAATTATAAGCGCCTGCTTTAACGGGCCGTGATATCTCGCGATATCATTTTCGGGTCGAACGTCGAAAGTACAGGATTCTCAGAAACGTGCCTGTTATCATTGGGATATGACGCGACAGCTCTCCAACGACGTGCAGAGACGAACTCGAGCGACTCGCTAACGCCATCCTGTCGAAGAGCACAGTTGCGAGTTTACAGGAAGCGCGAAAACGCGGCTGTTCGTCCGAATCGATGCATTCCTGACGGAGGACCTTCGCGCGAGGAAGCGTGCAACGCTCGGTTGGCTATCATAAATTACCACGGCACACTGTGTGAGATACGAAACCGCTACGACAACGTGTCTCTATCTCCCGGAGAGTTCGAGAAGGAGAGACAGAAAGAGCTCTGGGCTATTAATAAAATGGAAGCGATAGTGACTCCGAAGAGACTCTAGTTGGAGACGGCGAGAGGGCAAGGAGATTTCGCAACGAGACCGGGTGGGAAGTAAACGCGTACGAATCGCGTGGCACAATTTCTCTCGCCTAACGTAACGTCGAAACGTGGCACGACTCTGTGTGTCAATAAATAAATAAATGAACAAATCTTTGTCACAGAATCTCTCTCCTTTCGTTCTTTAGAATATTCCTCTCATAATAATCGTCATAACGTAAGCACTTTACATAGCGAATCGATCTTCCAAAATATCGCGTCTTTCAGGATCAATTATCCTCTCATTATACTTAAAAAAAAAAAAAAAAAAAAAAAAATATTAATTTTTTACTTGTGCCACTTTTCAACAACAAATCTTCTTTTTGCGAGAATCTTTTTTTATACGACATTGTAACTACGAATATACAAGCTCTCACACGTATAGAATATGTATATGTACGATATACATATTTCGCGTAGAAGAACGTACGCTGTTAAGTCTATCTATGTTCGACAGAAATACTTCTCAGTGATTCGATTGTATTTCGGTCCACGCAAACATACATTATATACTCACGTCTTTGGTACTACCGTTGTAAGGTTCGTGCTTGTCGATTTGAAAAACAGGTCACGGTGCAGCATTGACCGAGCAATTACAAAGATGACCGACGCGGGAAAGAAAAAACGTTGGAAACACACGAATTATGAGGACGTTTGTTCTCGTTTTAACGATCGATTAATAAAATACCGTGAATTGAATTGAGTAGTCTATGCTGCCCCGTGCCGGAGAGCGCGTATTACTTCCTTGATAAGCGCACTCACGTATTGCTCGTTGACTCCGCGATAGATATTCTGATGCGCCGTGGATGGATTCGTCGGTGATGATGTCAGATTGCTGCCCGTGGCACTCGAGAAAAGACCAGACTGATCCGTTCGCCTCGACGTCGAAGGGATGGACGGGTCGTCGCCGTGCGTGACGGACGGTCTACCGGCTACGTTGTCGATCGTACCGCCGAAGCCGCTCTCGTTCGTGCCATTGGATACGTTATTCTCCTCCAGCTCGCCATCCTCGGGTATATCCCGGTCGCTGACGCGATCGCGTTGCACAAATGTGACGATGGACGTGACATCGTCGGCGCCGCGCGTTACCTCGTTGCTCGTCGTAATCTCGGCCTCCTCCTGCCCACTTGTCACCTTGTCCTGAGCGTTGTTATTAATCAGCAGCTCGGTGTTATGAGGATTAGTAGCGAGGTTAGTTAACAGGTCAAGGCTACTGACACCGATCAAACCACTACCACCACCAGCGGCGGCGGCGGCGGCTGGCGAGAGAACGTTACGCTTAACAGGCGAGACCTCGTCAGGTCGGTGGCGACGCTGCTGGTGGAAGCGGCGGTGGCAATTGTTGAGATTATCGTCGTCGTCGTTCGCGTCGTCGCCGTCCTCGTTTTCGTCGCCGTCCCCGTCCGCGTCGTTGTCGTCGTTGTCGCGCTCGTCGTCGTTGTTGTTAACGCCGTATCCGCACGCGATATCCTCGCCGCTGCCCTCGCGCCCCGTGTTGCCGACGTTGCTGTTGTTGTTATGCTGGTCGTCGTCGTCGTCCTTGGTACCGTCGTTTTCGTCGTCGTCGTCGTTCGGTTTACGGGTAACGTGATCGTCGACGGTGGTCGTTACCTCGACGAGAGAAACGGCGCTGCTGTCCGTGCGTGCATGTCCGCCGACGGTGGTGAGCACCGTGCTGTTCGTAGGCGGTCTCCTCTTGCCGGACTTGGACCATAGACCGGCCGCCGCCCCGGCAGCCACGGACGAGGAGGAGGACGACGAGGAGAGCGAGGACTCCAGGCGGAGATCCCGGCGCTCGACCTCGCGTTCGTCACCGCCAAACAATTCGTTCAGGGACGACGACGTCGAACGGTGCCGCCAGTGATGCGCGCTGCCACTACCGCTCGCCTGTTGTTGTTGACGTTGAATACTGGGCACGTAACTGGCCGGCGAGTACCTGCTGATGATGTCGGCGGTCGCGTCGACAGTGCTGCTGCTGCGCTCCCTCGACGAGGACGTGGACGAGGTGACCGAGGTGCTCGACGTGGACGAGACGTATCTGCCACCGCTGCCGCTAACGGTGCCGTTAACGATCGTTGTCGCTAATGCGGCGCCGCTGCTGCCGCCCGTATCGCCGTACGACGACGACGAGACTGACCTGCAAAATTCGCCCGACATTAGTATATTGCGGTCATCGCGTTTCGCCGGACCGGGCCTGTGGCCAAGGTCCCCTGCTCTCCTACCGCGAGATCGCGTTATGCAACGCGCGCGCGAAGTATAGACGCGCCCCGTGCCTCTGGCGGTGGGACTCGCGCGCGTGCACAGCGCTGCTTGCGAGATGCCCGCGTGCGATTTCCGCCGCCAGCGGCCGGGCGAAACTATGCTACTTCTAACTTCGAGGTTTGGAGGTCACGAAATCAGACCCGCGACACCGTTCGCGGAGGCGCCGACAGCCTCGGAACGCCGACGCGCGCGCGCGCGCGCTCGTGCTAGATATTTAAATATATATTTTCTCGGGGCCGCGGAACCGAAGATCCAGGAGTGGAGTGCGTCGTCGGGGATCTGAAGAGGAGAAAACCCGGTGGTGCTGCAGGGTGTCCGAAATACGCGAACGCGCGCGCACACGCAGGCCGGATAATCTCGCGAGGTCAAGGTCCACGACTACATTCCATAGCGCGAGCGTGCTTATTTAAAATCGATAAATGCGGCTACGTGCTCTCTCTCTCTCTCTCTCTCTCTCTCTCGACGAAGTCATACAGCACAAGCCGCGCGAATTTCAATGGTGCCTTTATACCTCGCCGCTTCGACCAAGAATCAGAGCGCAAGACGCTTTGATTAACGACACCGAGATAGGGAAGCGTTCCATCAAACCCGGAATAACAGGTAACAGACCAGCTTACGTTGACCTCGACCTTTAACGTCGAACTAATGCCAGTTACCCAGGTCACATACGAATGAGGGATGTATATATCGCGTCTGCCTTCGTAATTGAATTATAGTGACGTGAACACACAGAGGTAAGGTAAGGTGAGTGACGCGCGAGACTTTCGGACGTAGGTATGAACAGGTGCGACGTCACCAGAAGATAGCAGAAGACATTAAAACTGTGTATTAAAGGAATAAAAAAAAAATGATTTACTTCATGGAATTACTTGTAAAAAGTTTATCTCTAAAATACGAGCGGTTTGATATTGATCAACATTGGGCGTTTTCCAGCAGAGACACGAAGATGACACACGACGTGACGCAGTGAATCATTTCATTCTTGTTTGCCAGTGTTAAAAACAGATAAAATGATTCACACTATTTTATGCTGTCCCATCTGCGTTTCTCGCTGGAAAATGGATTATATGTCTATCGTGGGCATCTCTCGATTCTCGACGTGCGGTATCGTGGGACGATTCGTTTCGCCATCTCTATCTCCCTAAGGTCTACATCCTATTTCGAGGATCGCTCACCTTGCGGGTGAGCAGGTGGCTCGACTGTACTCCGATGAGTAGTTCCTGCGGACGCTCGTGCCGGTAGACGCCGACGTGTAGAAGCTGCGGGGCCGATCGAACATATAAACACCTTGGCAAGTTCTAATTCAACGTTACGGTAGCGCGTTCGACTCTGTATATTTGTCTTGTCAGCGATACTACGCGAAAACTTGTGCGCGCGTTTCACCTTCCCGCATTTTATAATTTCGACTGTTTCAAACGTTGCTTAGTCCAACCGCAAGATCCGTCAGCCGAGGAGAGAGAGGATTGCGCGACGTTCCTCTTGCGTATATTTAATTGAAGACTTTTAATAGCCAGACGTCATGTAGATCGAGGTAGGAAGGAGAAACATCGTTTAGCGTGATTACAAGGTACGCTCCTCGACTCGGCGGAAAACCTGCCGTTCAACCGTGTCCACTTTCTCCACGTTGTTAACTCGCGCGAATAAATATTACATCGGCACTAAATCGGGATGTTCTCTTCCCGATCGGCATAAAGAGAATACGAGAGAATGATCAATTTTACATAGAATACACGAGAGGTCCAATTTTACATGGAAGTAAAACAAGTATTTTACGCCACATTTTAAACGAGATTAAAAGCTTGAATATTCAATTTCACGTATTTGAGTTATAAAAGTTGCGTGTTATATATTGCTTTGCAAAACATTTATAGTAATAATATTCTGTACTGCAAATATGCATACAACATTGTGGAGATTGAAACTAACAAAAAAAAAATGTGACTGATAGAAAATAGTACATATATGCTTAATGTCCAATGTAGATGTAACTTTAATTTCGGTCTAATTTACTCTTTACTTTTCTCTCGTTCTCAGAGGAAGACAAAAGACGTAAGTTAAACGAAGATTAAAGTTAGTCTACATTAGGTACATAAGAGCGGGAAATTGACACGCTGACGCGACATATTTTCGAAGGTTCACCGACAATCTTTCCTTCTCCCCTTTCTCCCCTCGTAACGATTGTCAATTCTTCAGGGAATACTAACGAGATACCAACCTTCCTGGCGCGCAATAGGACCGCCTGTACTCCGAGGGGATGTAATTGGAGCGCAGACCCGAGCTCGAGGACGGCGTGTAGAAGCTGGTGGGCCGGTCCAGGATCGAGGACGAGCCGGTGGAGCGGTAGCTGCTGAACTTGGACGTCGTGCCGCCGAGGGCGGAGGTGGTGGTGCCACCGCCGCTGGTGCCGCTCGAATATCTTCGGCTGGGCGAGTGCGGTGCCATCGGGCTGGTGCTGTACGAGACCGCTACGGCGCCCGCCTGCCCGCCGCGATGATACGACATTGTGCGCTGCGGCTCGCCGATCTCCTCGAGCTTCTCCGTCGAGTGCCTGAAATTCATTTTACTGCACTATTCTCACGCGAACTCTAAAAAAAAAATAAATATAAAAGTAAAGATGAAGAATATTATTATACGAATGGCGTATAAAAAGACAGGTGAGAGAGCTTTGTTAACGAGAGGAGAACTCGCGAGAATCTCCCCGTATCTGATCTGAATCCGATAACGCGCGCGCTCGTTATCGCGGGTCATAAGACTCATTATCAATCGGTTACACCACACGTAATACGTGCGTTAACGTAACAATTTCAACGAGTGTAGTCATTATCGATAATTGCGCCCCGCGCGATGATATAACGTCGACCTTCGTGTCGCGATTAAAAATCGCGCGAGTCCGCGAAACGTGTGATGGAGCGAGTGAGATGAGAGTATTCATTCTCGGCGTTCTAACGCGGCGGGCTTAATTCGGGCTTTACCTTCGACCTCGTCTCTCGCTGTCGAGTGTATCGCGCGTCACCTTGCCCTCCTTTTCTAAGGAGGAACTTCTCCGGAGAGAGATTACTATATCCGGCAAAGAGATACGACGTTTCATTCGAGAGCTAATAGCGTCAAATCGTCGAACGCTTGAGGTAGAATGTGAGAGAGAGAGGACGTAAATTATTTCTTTTGTAAAAGATTTATCTTCATTTTACGCGGTTTTTACCTATCGTCATGTATGTCGTGAGTAATCGTCGCGGCGTCGTATAACGGAGACGAGGAAACGCACGCTGGCGAACGGAAGAGAGCGGAAGAGACGCGGTCCGCGATCCTGCCAAACGACGGGCGTCGATAGGACGTGGATCTGACGCCCGCGGGGCGATTTTTCTCCCCGCGATCTGGCAGCCGTCCCGCTTTTCCGCCCGAGTCCGACGCGCAGTTAGAACGCCGGAATATCCAATATAAACCGCGTCGTTTCGGATTTCGTTACACGAAGCGCCAACGCGCGGGAGCGTTGAGTCGCACGCGACACGTGCACGATCCCGCGGGAGAATACGCAGGGTGGTTCCCAATTACGGGGTCAAGGGCGAATCCGCAGTCGAAGAGAGGAAAACGAGAGATATAAATATATATATACAGAAAAAAAATTAGTATCAAGATATTCTCATATACACGGAGAGAATTGTTTTTTAATTTATCCTGCAAATCATGTTAATTGTGGGACAATATAGCATTTAGGCAAATTTTACTGTTCACTACAATAAGATTTTACAGTAAAATTTATTGTAGTGCACAGTAACATTTGCCTAAATGCTATATTGTCCCACAATTAACATGATTTGCAGGGTAAATTAAAAAAAAATTCTCTCCGTGTATACATATATATAAGCAAGAATAATATCTTAATTCTTATGAACGATTTTAATCTTGATTTGATTGAATTTATATTGTTGCAAGTACTTCACGTAAAATAACGACACGCGATTTAAAATTTACGCGATACAAAATCACGCATGATTAAAAGTTAATATATTCGCGAAAAAAAAAATACGATATATCACGTTCACTGTGATTCCTAATAAAGTAGACCGCAAATCGCGATGTATACAATTATGTAAATCACACATCTCTATAGACACAGCTGTCCGTTTATGTCTGTGTACAGCAGGCGATAAACAGTCGACCCTCGGAAGATTAATGTCCTTAGGACGGACTAACAACAATTACAGAGGAATCGCGTTAACGTGTGTCCGGCAGCCTGACCCGTATAATTCGAACAGGCGTTACCTTTCGTCTCCCGTGTAATTATGCCATCCGAGGATTAAGTCGTATTAATGAAGGATGAGCGCGGGAGGAGCGGTGACGACGCGCGTTCGCGCGAGCGGATTCCGTGACTCGGATGGATTACGATTCAATTAAACTTACGTAAGACGCGCGACGCACAGGTCGTGACATAACTCGGCGCGGTATGTGTGGGTCGGCGCGTTATTAATTAATTTCGACGGCAATACCACCTCAGCCGGGTACAAAAAGAGTCGGTCACGTTCCGCGTTTAACCGGCGTTTAAACGGTGAGAAAAGGTGACCGCGATCGCGTCCGTCCGGACGCCAGGCGCCTTTGTATTTAGACCCTATTTAGAATTCTTTCGATACGTGCATACCTCAAGGATTAGGTTTACGCAGGTTGCGTCGGGAAAACAGTAATTATCGTGTGACGTACAAACAAACCCACACACACAAATACACACGCATACACGCATACGCGCGGGATATCGTCCAAGGTTCGGTATCTTGTAAAAAGGGAGAAAGATAATGTGCTCGCTCTCGCGATAACGCCGAAGACCGTTCGATTCGCGTTTTATAGGACGATAGATTCGCGTGCGAGTGCATGTGTGCGCGTACCGGCGACCTTAAGGTTTCATCGAGAAAGTGTATACGGCTATATATCTATACGTGTAAAAGCGGCTAATCGATATCCTATCCGCCGAGGGCATAAACGAAATGGAAAAACATTCGCTTGCGTATCCATCCCTGTCGGGTACAGCCGAACGGGGAATGCTCCACTTCTTCCTTCCCCTTTTCTCGTGGCGCAGATATAAGAACGGGGAAAGAGCGTGCGGTGCAGGATCGATATGCATCGGCCGTCTTACGTCCATTTCTAATATAGATTAACTTTGCTCTCGGTTTAGCTCACTTTACCTTTTTCTAGCAATTCTAATATCAATGTAAACTTTAATCTAGATTTAGCTTGATCTTTTTAATTTTTAAAATTAGAAAGAACGCATAAAGAGTAAGTTAATAAGTGAATAATTCAAAAAATTAATAATAGATTAAAGTTGACAGTAAAATTAATATAAATAACAAGCTCACTGCGGCGGAAGTGGACACTGAAAAGCCGACGAAGTCGATGAATGCACGCACAAGTGGGGCGTCCGTCTGTGCCCCCCTAAAATGATTGAGCCCCAGTACAATGCCGTATTGAAGTTTAAGTACCGCGGTCCAGCGCTATGCGCCGGTCCGCGATACGTAAATAACTTTACGGCAACGCGTTTCTCCCGCGCGTGTACATCTCTCTCCGCTTTCTTTTTATATCTCTTCCCGCGATCTCGGGAAAGGGTGTATTAATAGTGCGCAGAAACTATGAAAATTTTTGGCCATCGCCGTCGCTGTCGTCGTCGTTGTCTCGAAACCGTCTCGATGAAGGCCCTCGTGTACGTACGTCGCTGCGTAACGAGAATCGAAAAACCGCGTGGTCATCCGGCCTTCGGCCTCGCGAAGCCCGAACGGTGCGGATCGTCGCGGAAATTGAGCGCTGCGATGGGAAGGCAACCGGCGACTCGACGCTTCGCGATCGCGAATCCTCGTTAGTTCACGTTATTTTTCCAATCTTCTTCTTTTTCCGGGGGGGTTCCTAGCTAACATAAAAGAAAGGTTCTGGCATCAAATTTCTAGGGCATTCATTATAGTTTCTATTTCAAGACCGTCTTAAGTAATGTCTTAAGTCTTAAGATATTAATACTCTGATTGATCTATGACACTTCTTTTTAAACACTAGAAACAATGCCATTTTGAGGCCGTTGTTTATTTTTTCTTTTTTATATTATACTATATTTTTTGTATTGTATTTCTCTTGTATTACAGAAAATATATAAATATAATACAAATAATTTTTCATGATATAAGTAACATTAAAACAACACTTCACTAAAACCGAAAACAAGGATAGAAAATCGCCAAAGTGGAAACCTTCGACAGTTCTAGTTTTAAGACAGTATACTTATGATGGTCTTAAATGTAAGAACTATATATAAGAAATCTATAAATATACCGGCCTTGGAAAGAATGTGAAAATCGATTATCATTTTTCGCGGAAGCTTTCCGAAATCGAAACGGCTACGCGTTAATGTATACAACATCCACATGGGTCAACAATTGTGCGCACGACGTGCAGCGTTGACGCGATCACCCCGAATCTTCCTTCCGGAATCTCCTCCACCTCCTCTCTTACGCAGCTAATTGTGATAAACAATTGTGTAAAGCCTAATCTCGGTTCTCTTGTCACTCTCTCTTTATCTTTCCGAGAACCTGACGTGCGGGTCGCCCATCTCGACATCGCGCACATCCGCCCCTTTTCCTCTTTTTTTTTAGTAATTCGTTTCGGACGCATTCGCGAATTAGGAGGGCGGGGGAGAGGAAAGCCCTCGCGCGCGCGTATCGATATCCACGAATATTTTTATCGAACGCGGCGACGACGGCGGTCCGGTCCGGTAATCTAACCCCTCTTCGGGTTCGGAGAACGGCGTCGTCGACGTTACTCTCTCCGGTCGCCGCGAAAAAAAGAGGGAAGAGAAGGAAAATGCGAAGATATCACGCGACTCACAGACACACGTGTATCGCGTGAATATCGTCCTAGCCGACAGATCTCCGTTCCCTCCGCGAGCGTCTGACGTACCGCCCATCCATGCGGCAAGTCAACCAGGGAAAAGAACGAGGGAGAAGACGGACGTTAAAGGGTTCGACGAAGGGAGCGGATGTGATACTCACGACGAGAAACGACGAAGACGAGCTTCTTCTCGCGCAGCCTGCGGCGGAAATCACACACGTACGGGAAGGGAAGATTCGCGAGAGAGGCAGGCAGGCCGGCCCGTCGTCCGATGCTCACCGCGGCTCACCACTCGTGACCGTGACACCTAGCAACCGCTCGCGTTATTTCACTCATGTCTTCCCCCCTCGGACCGCGGACGTACGATTGCCCCCGATGAGAAGGGGGGGGGGGAGGAGGAGGAGGAGGGAAGGAGGGAGGAAACGAGAAAGAAGGCGAAAAAAATATGAAAAAGAAAAGAAACCTGCGACCGCGCGGCTGGTCGCGAGTTGACTCCGCGGGACGCGCGGATCAGAGCGACGAGAGAGAGAGACCGGCCCTCTTCTCCCGAGCTGGAGGGGTGGTGGGCGGAGGTGAAGGGGGAGAGGCCATCCCGACGGTGGTGCCGACGCGGTGACGTCACCCCCGGGAACGTACGCGGTCCGCTCCGAATTCCACAACGGGGTCGGTAAGGCGCGCGCGGGAGCGGTGAGACGCGGCGATCGATTCTCTCCACGTAAACGCGTGCCTTCCGTCTCGCCGTTTCGTCGCTCGCACGCGAGCGAGCGAGCGAGCGTACGGACGCGCGTGGGGCGAACGTATATGGGAACGCGATGATGATCGTGATGCGAGCCCCGAGTCACGCTCTCGGCACACGGTGAACGATTACACACACACATCAGAGGGAGGGGAGGGAGGGCTCCGGCGTTATTTACCTTTTGTCGACACCTCCTGACACGATCCACGCTCCGACGCTCGTCGTACCGCGAATCTATCGGCACTGATACGCCAATAATGCGCGCGCGGACAAAATGGCGTTACGTGGCTGCCGATTTCCGCGTTGACTGTCATCGGCATCCTTCGCGTGTCCGACAGCGGCGGCGACGACGGCGGCGGCGACGGCGGCGGCAGCGGCGACGGCGGGCAGCGGCGCGGCAGCGACACGACAGTGGTGGCGGTAGCGCCGCGGTAATCCGCGCTTTGCGCTAGCGCAGAACGAAATGCGCCCGACGCATATCTGACGTAGTGCCGGAAGTCGCGACGCGCCAGTCGGATCCGGAAATGACACTCGAATGTAATTATAGTACTGAGATGGCCCGCGAAAATCTCGGTCTTTCGAAATACAAAGGATGACCAAAAAAAAGGGATGATAGAAGATATTTAATTAGTGCTCCCTTGTATCATTTTATCCTTTTTATTCATCGAATATTGAACAAGGATAAAATGATACGCAGAGACACTCGGAATGCTAAGTATGCTTTTTCGAAAAGATTCCGCTTGTAAGTGGGGTTCGAGTCTCCGTTAAGTGGGGTTTGAATCTTCGCTAAGTGGGGTTTGAATCTCCGCTAAGTGAGGTTTGAATCTCCGCTAAGTGGGGTTCAAATCCCTGCTAAATGGGATTCGAAATCAGCTATAAGTGTGCAGGACATTGTAGGAGAATAATCAATAATCTGATCTTTGCTATAATTATATTATATATATAATATATATTTATATCATATATACATATCATATATGTTATGTATATATGTATACATACATATGTAATATGTCCTGCAGTCATGTTTTATCTGCAGTCGTTTCCTTTGAGAGAACTGCATATTATCGACACCTACATCGCGCGACCGCCGTCGCTGTCGTCGTTGTCTGACTTGTCATGGGTGCGAGATAGGAGCGAACGTCAACGAAAACAAAACTGGGAAAGATGTGCTGTCGTAACGCGACGTTTATCGTGCTTTCGTTATTTCTAATACTGTTCTGCGACACAACGTCATCGGAATGCAACGAGCTCGTGCCCTGCATCTGCTCGTTACCGGACGGCTACTATTACAATTTGACCGCCCTCGCTAACGCAGAGTTGGTAGATTACGAAATTATTAACCTCCTCCGTCCGTCCTCCGGACTTCCCTTTGTTTTTGCGTCGTATGACATGTCCGTGCCTAGAAAGAGAGAAAAGAGTATTAGTACGAATTCATCTTTTTGTTGTGAGAAAAGCTTTTGTGGAATTTCATTAAATAACCACTGAGCGGAACGTTTTAATTCTATAAGTCTTGTACCCAATATCGTAGAATTTTAGTATTCATTTATACATTTCTCCCTTATTCTTCCAAATATAGCATTCTGCATCTTTGCTAGTTAGATATCAGGTCTATCTAAATCTATATTTATTGTACATCTAAATGTTTTCAATATTTATTTGAAATATATCTAATATTTATAGAATGGTACATATTGCAGAGGATACTAATTGTATAATTAATTTTCTAGGCCACTTGAGGCCATTGTTGACGATAAAGTTAATTGGACGATACGCTTTCATCCGTGCACAAATGTAAAAATGAAGCTAGACAACAACGACACAACATGCGCCAATGGAAATGGAGTATCAGTAAGATTTTTTTTTAAGACAGTTTTGATCAATTAAAAAAATACATTCCATTATTCGCATTGCGTGTCGATGCGGAGTATCATAGTTAATTATTTATATTCTTGTAGCTATGCATGCACAATAAAAATCAGACACTAACTGGGACGGTGGAGGAAACGAAAATGAAATTGTCGACTGCAGGCAATTTTCCAATTTTTGAAATAGTCCATAAAGATGTTAAGTCGACGATAAATATTGTATGCTCTCTCGTTAAGGAGGTCAAAACGATATTCAAACTAGATTCTCCGATTTCTTCTGAATCTAAACAATTAGTAAGTTTGAAGATAGTTATAATACTGCCCATTATTATGACAATAGTGCATGTATATAAATTTAATATGTTACTAATAATATTTACAGACTTTTATGCTGGTTTCGCCATATGGGTGTAAGATGGAACCGGAAAGGGGGCTGTCCACAGGCTCCGTCTTGGTTATCCTGTTCTTCGTCAGCGTTGGCGTATATTTTATTGGCGGCATTATAGTGCTGAAGACGTTGAGGGGAGCCACGGGGTGGGAGATGGTGCCTAATCACGATTTCTGGTGCAAGCTCCCTTCGCTAGTCAAAGTAAGTTGCCGCGAATGTATCTTCCGCTAAGATGGCAACAGCCGCTACTCCACCTGATCGAGAGTATTATTCTTCCGTCTTTTTCCAGGACGGCGTCGTCTTCACCTTCAATTGTTGTCGAGCGGACAGTTACGAGAGAATATAATACCAACGTTTGTGTTAAATCGATTTGATTTGATATTTATTAAGTGCGCGCGCGAACTTTGTTGCAATTTAGTGTATTGTAAAATAGTCCATTTGTATTCCAAATATTTTTTTATCCTTACGCTCGTTTATATTACTTCAAGTCTTTGTACGTTTAGCTAGCAGAGTTTATAATAGTTATTAGGAATATCCTTGTTTGTCGTCTACATTAACTTGGCGAATTGTTTTGCAATCAGTTTATTTATGCTGTACCTTTAACGTCGATATTTCCGTTGCTTTTGTTATTCCTTTATCATGTTGCAAAAGCACAGTGTATATACATGTGAAAAATGTGATATTTCATTACGCTGTGTCACGTGCCAATGTTATTTATTTTCTTTTATAAGACAGACATTTCAACTTAATTTGATGCAAAATCGATTTATACGTGTATAAAATAATTAACTGTTGCAAGCCGTATAATTAACATCTGAAAACCGAGAAAACATTACACAAAAAATGGTCTTATTGGTCTCTGAAAACATTGGATATGCTTGTTTACAGGTACAATCTATATTGAATAATAATAGTAAAAACGATTGTGAATCATATAAGATTATATAAACGATGTATGTCTGTAGGATAACATTTTGACACTGCAAGGGCCTAGACGCTAAAATCGGCCATTCTCGCGAATGTACTATTTTCCTCCATGAACGTTTTTCTCCATAAATATATTTTTTATATAGACTTTTTAACATTAGTGAAGTCACACGTGATCAGCTTTTTCTACAATTTAAAGTAGAATTCTTATCTCTCTTTTGTACAAGCAAACTATTCGTTCACAAGCGCTTAGACCCTTGTATAGTCAGTGACGACACGTCAGGAACCGGTGATTTGATAATGTGATGTTTTATTAACAAAGTCTCTAATAATACAAAAATATAAATACACAAATAGATACAGTTTTTATATATATCTCTTTTTACATTTCTATGTGTGTACGTGTGTAAAAAGCGCAACTTTTCTGCTAACAATTAATATGTCGCTATACATAACAAGAATATTTTACCTATACTTTTTATAGTTTCCATCCTAAGAAAAAGAAATATCATAGTGTGTATTAGTATCAATATTGATTTTTACTTCGCTTTTCTTAATCATCTACTTCGACAATCGGATAATAAATAATGATATTACAAATGAGTTTTATCTAATTAAAAAGATGCATATTTCTAGAGTAGCATAAGAGCTTCCCGCGTATTTGTAGCAATTAGACAATACTGGATTCTTCAAAATTCGGACTTCCCGCATTCCCGTCTCTTCTCAAGGATCACTTCATTGTCGATGTGTCTCTCTTGGAAGCACGTGGATGCGCTCAAAAGCTTTCGATCTCGTCCACCGGGATCGAGACCTCCTGATCGGTCTGAATGATGACCCAGCTGCCATTGGCATTCAAATTGTGGATATTGATGCTCTTCGACGAGAAAACGTTTACGATGCTGGCGAGATCCTGCACTCGGTTCGCCCGATATAAGCAAATGTAGTCCCTGAGCACGATGCCATTGATAAAGACGGCGTCGTCTAAAGCGAGCAACAGCGACTGATTGTCACGCACGGTTCCTGCAATCACGCAATGACTTCAATTAATGCAATGTAATGTTCAATTGAAGATGTATTAGAACATATGTATTTTATTCTACACTCGTGACTTCTCATAGCTAGATCTTATAGATAGATTGAATCTGCAGAAATTTGGAAAAATTCCATCTTTACTGGAATTCCAGATAGCCCTCCAAAAATTTTAATGATTTTAATGATTATTTTTAACACATTTGAAATGACAGTAGCAAAAATAAAAGAATTTCTAGCGATGTTTCAGTTCCCGGAAATATTTCCAGTGTAAAGAAAATATTTCCAGTTCCTACGATTTAAAATTGTTTTTTGAGAACTGTGATAGAGCTTTATGGATTACTTTGAAAACAGGATGTTAACTTCAAGAGATCTTGAATTAAAATCCAATTTCCTCACGGTATTAAATTATGATATTACCTTTGATGACATGTTCTCCAACTTTCACGATGACCGCCTTGTTGTCATCCTCTATGTGACCCTCTCGCAACTCCACGCCGATATCTTGCGCCAGAGTGGGCGCGTTAACTAGATTCAAGCCATTCTTCGTCTGGCCGGTTAGCACGCCGACCAGAACGGCCGTGTGTATAAATTGTTTGTCCTGCATGCCGTTCCCCATGGTGTGGCTGTGAACGACTGTGTTTAGCTTGCCCTTGAGGAAGCGACCGGCCAATCGACCCAATTTCTTTGATAATTCGATCCAAGGTTCGTTCTCGCTCGTCATGGCGGCAGATAAGACCGGGGCGTTCACGATACCGGTGACGGCGTACTCTGTCGATTTGCCGGACAGAGCCAAGAATTGCTGGGCAATTTCTACCGCTACTCGTTGCTGAGCTTCCGCCGTGCTGGCACCTACAACCGAGTAAAGCGTTATTTTCGCGTTTCTATAGTCGAGGAGTTCAAAATTGAAAGATATATGGGAGAGAATTTAAGGTGTCTCAGTGTAATATTTAAACAACTTTTACAAGCTAACGAAAAATAAAGGAACATGAAATTGATGTCGAAATGATAATTTCAATTGGAAACGTAATTTGATAATATTATATTTGCGAATATAAGTTGAATAAAGTGTTATACATACCGAGATGAGGGGTCGGGACGACTTTCGGATGTTTAATGAGCTCTAAAGTGATCGGATTCTTCGGCGGCTCCTCCACGAAAACGTCCAAAGCTGCTCCGCCGCAGTGGCCGGATTTCAATGAATTCAAAAGAGCCTCCTCATCAACAATGCCGCCACGTGCGACATTAACGATGTATACTCCTTTCTTGCATTGTGCCAAGGTCGTAGCATTGATTAAATCTGCAAACACACACAATGATTAGGCGCGATATTCTTTTGTAGATACGATAAAATATGACTCCGATTATTCTTAATAATAACTTTTTAAAAATGATAGATCGATATAAAAGATTTGACGGTTTTTTTTTTCGATTAAATTTCCTTCGAAATAAAACTTCTGAATCTTTTAAGAAGGAAATTGAAGAACTTCTTTTCAGTTGGAAAAAGTGTGTCGAGGCTATCGTGTTTGTTTTACTAAAAAAAAAATTCGAAACTCCGTATAATTTTCGCTTCGGTAAATCTTTTCCATCAAATTAATAAACATCAGATCGAACGATTCGTACTTCTGGTTTGAGGTATGAGCGGCGTGTGAACGGTGATGTAGTCGGCGATGGGCCATATTTCTTCCAAGCTGAGCTTCCTAATACCAAGCTCGGCGGCGGTCTCTTCCTTCAAGATCGGGTCGAAGGCAACGATATTCATGCCGAAGCTCTGCATTCTGTGGGCCACCTCGCGGCCTATGCGGCCCATCCCGAGGATCGCGAGCGTCTTGCCGGACAGCTCGTATCCGGAGTACAGCTTCCGATCCCATCGGCCCTCTTTCAGCGATTGTGCGGCTTGCGCCACGTTGCGCGCGAGCGTGGAGATCAGGGCGCATGTTAGCTCGCAAGCGCTAATGCTGTTGCCGCCCGGGGTGCTGCAATTTAGAAGAGAACGATGAAATTACGCAATATAATGTAATTGTTATCTGCAGGCTCGATCACGAAATAATTGTGATATTTAAATCTATTTTAGTCGCTTATCTTTTGCGCTACTTCAGTCTAATATTGATTACAGATAAAGATATAATTCGCCATTCAATTAATTAAATAATGTCTGCAGAGATGCTAATTAAATAACAGGCTTAATGAGAGAAAATTTCTTTTACTGTTTGACAAGATTCCAGCAAATCTGTTATACGATAAATTATTGAAGAACCGTTCTGAAAGTCTTTCAAGCGAGAAAGAAGTAGCTTCGATTGAGAGGCAGTTTTAAACCGCTGCATCTCCTCTTAAATCAATTTTTATTTTATCGTTTTTTTTATCGAGCTAAAATTTGAATGAAAATTTCTGGCTTAAGATTGATATTTGAGAAGAACTCTTATGCCAAATTGGCTCGTAATAAGAAGAAATCGATTCTACTCTCTAATTTCTTTATGGATAAGAAAGAAATATGAGATCGCGTATACGTACTTTAATACGATTACTCCTTTACGTGTGGCAGCTTGAAGATCTATGTTGTCAACGCCGGTGCCAGCTCGTCCGACCGCGCGGAGATGTGGGCAAGCGGCAAAAACATCCGCCGTAACTTTGGTCTCGGATCGTACGATAAGGGCATCGTGATTCTGTTGGACAGAAAGAGAATATATATTTTTATCTTCTGTCCGAGAATAATTAAGAAATGCAAGTTAATAAAATTTTATTTAGTGTAAATTTCTCTCTCTCTTACTTTTTTGTATTTCTTAATAAATTTATACTTGAAAAGCAAGAAGCGATAAATTCGGGAATATCAATTTTGCAATTTTGTAATTTATTTAAGAATTATTTAATCTAAATTAAAATTTCCAGTCACAATCATTCAAAGATATGAATGATATAACTAAAATGATACTTTATCCTCACAGTGCGATAAAAAATCGTTTTGCATATTTTTTACAGAAAGTATTTATATAAATCTCTCTCTCTCTCTCTCTCTCTCTCTCTCTCTCTCTGTCTATATTAAATAGTGAGTTTCAGGTCGTCAAATTTATTCATGCTTTATGATATATCATGAAAGTAAAATTAGATCTTGTCACTAATGTTAACTTGTCCTGGATTTCCTTTCCGGATTTCTTAAAAAAAAAAAAGAAATTTATCTTCCTTTATTTGTATCAAGTGTGAAATAAGTGAAAAGAGATACATAGACGTGAGTTATATCTGTCACTGTATGATTAAGAAATATGATTCAGCTCATTACTTCTGGAGACTACTGTTTGTGAACTTGTATAAACTGGTTACTGAACTTGCGCAAAGTGGAGAGAAATGTATTGCATGCCTAATCAGTCCAGGCTTCAGTATAATTATCGGCGTAAAAATGTTAAGATAACGATAATGTGCGGTCGCATGGGCGCCTGTCGAAGTTATTTTCTTCGGCATATTTCTATTAAACGACCATTGCAATATACGAAAACAAATCGAAACGACATTATATAATATACGCGAAACACGTTTAAAAGGTACTTCATGCCTCGATTAATACTTGCGACACGAAGAGAGATTCTTTTCTTTTATTTAGCTTATATTTAGCAAAGGTGTTAAATAAAGAAACGACTTTTCTTTAATTCTCCTCTTTTGCGAGAAAAATTCGAACAAATACATGAAAATGGCAGGGAGAGTTTTAGCAATTGTAACGTAATTAAATATTCACAAAATATATAAAACAAAATCCTATTAAGTCTTTTCTTAATCGATTCGTTTTTCGTATTTTCATTTTCTCTCTTCGGTAGTTGTAAACGTTTGGAAAATTTTCCTTTCTTCTTTTCGTCAAATCTATTCGCTTTTTATTTTCAATTTTCTTTTCCACGTTGCATACACCTGCGAGAGACTCTAAAATCTCTAGTTTCTCCAGTTGGAATTATCAACGCGGACTGTGCGCAGGAGTTCTTAGCTTACAATTTCTTTTTATCTTTATCACTCAGCTTACATTACAACAAATGGATCGTGACACAGGTGCAGCAGCGGGATACTTTCTATTTTACGACACTTGGATTTTCTGTAAAATGAAACAAGAGGACGTGGTCCAGGTCAATGGGAGGTGCAGAGAAGAAATTGAGCGCAAGAAAGGGGACCTGATAGATCTGATTGAGAAATGCGAGTGGCGAAGGGATAGAACAAATCTCCTTGTACGGGCGCCCATGCATGTGTGCACACATGCGGAGCGAACCGGTGGTACAACGACCCGTCGCAGCTAACTGGTTTCCGCGCCGGCCGAGTCAACTGGATATAACCGGATCGCCGACTCGAACACGAGCAATTAAGAGAAGAAAAAAACAAAAAAAAATGGGGATGGAAAGAAACTGGCAAGAGCGACGGAGAGAGAAAGACAGAGAGAGGGCGAAGGAAAAGAGAGCAAGACGCGTCCCACATGTCCCATATGTTACTAATATATACATATACATATTACGCCTGTAAAAACGGTTGCATTAGGTCGAGAATGTCCTGCCTTAAGATGGATTGGAGCTAACGAGACACAGAGCGAAATTTGTCCGACCTAGGAGAATGGAAAATATTCTCTACGTGATTTATTCTCAGACTGTTCGGACAGATTAATCTGAAATTCAGATCTCGACGATCACAGGAAAATTTATATGTGTATGTACATACATTACGAAATTAGAAAATCATTTAAGACAATCTGAAATATGGACCGCGGGTGAGAATGAGACTGAGTTATTTCTCACAATTCACAGAAAAATATAATCTTTTTGTCTTAAATTAATAATAATTAAAAAATATATTCGTTACATTTTGTAAAGCATAAATTGTTTATATAAAATTGTGATTTTTTTATTAAAAATATAACATGACTGTATTATTATATCGATGTACGCAAATAATTATGGTTGGAACTTCAGAGAATTAAACTTACTTATTTTAAAACATAGATAAGTTTTATATGCTGATTGCGATAATAAATATAAAAAGGTATATTGTTGGATACACTTTCACAAATAAAATAATAGTAGTTGCCCAAATATTATAATTTAATTAGGTATTTTCTTATTTATGCATATGTTTAAAAGAGAGCGATTTCGTCAATTTTATTTAATATTTATTTGGCATAGAAAAGGTAAAATATTGTAAAATAATATTTGACAAAATAACTGTTTTAATTTGTTAAATAAAAACAGAACTCCAACCTTATATAAGTTTAATCGGGTTAGCGAGAGCTGGACATAACGCGTAAAAAAAAATGAAAAAAAAATTTACAGATAACATTTGATTGGCATAATCGGCTTAGCGCGTGAACGAAAAAGCAACAGCTCATCTATGATGGAAAACAAATTTTGACTTTTCGTCGCAATGCTTTTCCGCATTCGTTTCGCCGTAAAAAAATATATTAGGCATACCTATCATTTAATAATAATAAAAAAAGAAAAATGATCTAACTCGTATACACTGCGGTCTTGCTTGAAAAATATTCCTTATCGGAGATTTCTTAGAATTCTCTTAGATTTCTTTTAGAAATGACTGCGTATTTTTCTCGCACTGACTTCTCGACGGGGGGCACTCCGCATTATCATAACTGTGTTTATCTTCCGCACGAATTCCAGCGCAATCTAATATTATCGATGATTCGGTCTGCCCGCGACACGTGATATTTTTCACTCGACAGATCGCATGACAATAACAACCGTGATTTCAATTGCCAATAACACCTATCCCCTCGAGGAGAGATAAATCGCGTGATCTTTTGGCGATTAAATCGTCATTGTCTGTAATTTTATTTATAATAAATGTGGATACACGCTTTATGAGTCGATATCCGAGATAAAAAAATACAATGAATGCATATATAAGTGATTATACTTTATCGTGCTTGGATTTAACTGCTTAGACTTTTATTTCGTTCTGCGTTAAGATTTATTGCTTATTGCTTATTCCATCTTGAAATGAATAAACATTGAAAGCTTCACAACACAGGTATTATTCGAAACAATAAAGAGATACAAATACAGCAAGATTTTCTTTAAATCACGTAGATATCCTTTTGAATCGATCGTTACGGTTCGATAATCGTTAAAATAGAAATAATGGTCGTCATATCAGTTCACGGAATCAATGATTCAGCCAGGAATTCATAAAAGTTCAACCTCAAAATAAATCAGATCTAAAATTAGTTTTGTAAGTTCAGAAATGTCACTGCAAAAAGTAGTCTATAAAAAGACTGATATTTTCGATTGAGAACGTGTCATCTTCTGGCGATTAAAATTTAAAACAGTCTTTAAGAATTGGAGCGTTGTGGAATTTTTAGAGAACGGGAAGGAGAGAAAGGATCGAAATGGCCTTTTAAGTGAATTCCTTTCCAAGTTTCTGACTTTAAATTACGTTCTCTTTCCACCAGAGACGGCTCCTCGTCTGTTTTTACAACTAGTCGTCGACGTCGGATATCGAGTGGAATTTATAACTTCGTAAGATAAACTCCCATCACGATTTGCTTTGGCTCACTAAAGCACGGAAATTGCTCGTTACTTTACGTAGTTTTGCGGCATTAAAATCCACTCACCTGCAGCTCGATGATCAGCTCATCCTTTGGCAGCTTATATTTCGTCGTAACTGGAATACCGTGCTGGGCGAGCAGCGCTCCGCAAGATTCGTCCACGGGATCGCTTATAAGAACGCTCCTGAAGTTGACCGACATGTTATCCTTGAACAAACGGAGCCCTTGAACACCTCTTGTTTGTCTGAATAGAGAGGTATCGACGATCGCGCGCGTGATTCAGCAGTAATATTCCGATCGAACATTTCCGCTCGGCATAAACAAATCGCTCTATTATTTGTGCTATTTTTAACTAATTGCTGATAATTACTTAAAGACTCTATAAGTCGTATTTTAATCAAGGAAACTTACAGAGGTAACTTATAGTCAGCCGAAACGTTCATAAATTGGTGGCGAAAATGGCACTTGTAACAAGCGACAAGCATCGTGAATATATTTTTTGATTTTTCAGTTGAAAAATAATATTTGTATACTTTAATGTAAATAGAAATAATATTTTGACTAGACGTTGATGCAATAGAAAAACAGTAATATCTGCGGAAATTGTGGAGTATAATTAATCGCAATTAAAGGTTCCGGTTTTGTCACGTAATCGAGCTTAATAAAGTATTATTCTCGACGAAATAACACGAAACTGCCGATTTATTCGCTCAGAAATTAGCTAGCGTATTCATCATTGTGGTAGAAACAGGATGTCGCTAATAAAAGTTACATAAGTGAAGTAGGTAGATGCACACTTGTTTCTATTGTTAGTAAAAATCAGAAATTCTCTTTCTCACTAGTCAATTTATTCTAATCAAATTCATCGAGTGTTAAATATTAATCTAAACTGATATCATAAATTACAATATAATGTTCTTGGAGCGACACTTGTCAAACGTTACGAAGTCATTATATTCGCGAAATTCTAAAGGCCTGCCTTTCAGGGCTTCTCTCCGTACAATTATATTGTAAGATAAAGATCGCGTTCGGCGGTGATGATCGCAAAATACAAATTCGAAAGGCAATAAGGCTTTAAAAGAGCACCACTTCGAAAATTTTTTCCCAAAATTTCTATTACGTTACACGGTGCTTACAAATATAGTCGAGACGAGGTCTTCCGGAATCGCTTCGCGAATTTTTATTCGACGTTGCACTTTTACGCAACGCATACGACGGCGACGACGGAAAACACGAGGTCAGCAACAAGTGTCAGATTTTCCCGGAGCCCGGCTTTCCGGGCGCGGCATGATCGACGAGATTCGAATTTAAATACACGGGACCTACCTCTTCGGTGTCTCTTCTCTGGCACGTGGAAAAATTCGCAATACGCCGCGGCGGAGTGGGCTCTTCTCGGTGATGGACGCGGACAAGGGGGGAAGACTCGGTGGTCCCGTGGCTCGGTATCGGTTGCGTACGGTGGTCTAACCGTAAACTGACTCGTTGTACTGTCATTTATCTTCTTATAGCAAAGTCCCCACTCTCGGACGATCGAGCGAAGTGCCCATGAGTGAATTGTCGACGAGAGTCCGGCCCGTCCCTCTTCTCGGCCGTTCGTTCGCCGCGGCGAAACCGCGCTCGGTGTCACGCGAGCCTGCCCTCACCTTGCTTGGCTAGGCATTTTCAGAACGCGTTTCAAATAATTATTACGTCTATTTGCGTTTCTTTAACCTATCGACCCCCTTCCTCTCCCCGGCATTTAAAGCCGTAAACTTTCGTCAACAATGTTCAGTTTAGAGGATTTCGATACGAGTACTTTGAACGTCTAACGGATTATCGTGCGTCACCCTTATCGGTTGTTTTCGTTTCAGATATTTAGAAATAGGTGGAAATTGAAATAGAATGAGATCAATTAAAATTAAAAAGTAAAAATGAATAGAAACGACATAAATGGAAACTGAAATGAAAAAGTGATAACATTTTGCAATGATAATATAATTAGATGATGAAAACGTTATGACTACATATTCTGTGTAACGTATGTATTATGTACGTGTGTACTAAGTATAATAAAAGTATAATAAAAGGATAAAAAATATTTCTTATAAATAAAAGAAACAGTTTTGTTATTCTCTCATTTTATATCCTCATTATTTTATGTTATTACTTTCCGATTCAATATTGTATAACTATTAATTTAATTTGCTTGAATTCGATATATAATTTTATAATGATGTAAAATGTGATTAAGAAAAACATTGAGATTTCATTAGATAATCTTATTGAAGTTATCACTTTTATCAATTTTTAAGGTACTTAATCGACTAAACAGGTTTTAGATTGTGAAATTTAAAAATTATACTTCCCGCTATCAAAAACTTTACCGGTCATTGATAGTACTTGACAGTAACCTGATAACACTTATTTTGATCGCAAGAAATTATCTTTTCAATCGAACGTGAAAAATCGTGACATTATAGAATAAAAATTAAAATATTTTATTCATGTAAATTACATAAAGATAATCTTCACTATGAGACATTATAATTGTAGAATAAATAAATAAGATATAATTTTACTAAATTTATCCTAAAATCGTTATCCTAAAAATAGGTGTAATTTAAAAATTGTCCATGCGATAACATTTTCAAATCCGTAATTTTCAACAATATTACAAGTTTCTCAGTCACTTGTTTGTTTCTTTAATTCAGAGAAATATCAATTTTAAAGGAAAATGTTCTTATCTAATATATACGTATTCGATGATATTCTCTTCCTGTTAAAGTTAAAATTAGAAACTCTTTAGCCTGTAATATTAATATTATTCCATTCTTTCTTTTAAAATATAACTTTTTCATTTTTGCAACATTTGCATAATAAATGGGAAGAAGGAATATTTCTGTAACAGCAATTTGAGTCGTTATAGCAAAGCAGTGATTCTTGTTGTGTTATAAGTTCGTAGTCGCTGAATGATTGAGGTCAAAATGATTTTTTGAGATACTTTTCACTTCATAAATACTGACTTATTCACGTATCAAAAATAATCGTATGACAACTTTTAAAATATTAATGTAATATTCTTTCTTATTTTATTAAATATACACATATCGCGTTTAAACTTTTTAAATTTGAATGTAGCTCTTGTTAAAAATCTTATTTAAAAATAAAAAATTATTTATTTAAAAATATGTCTTTCACAAATCTCAACTGTTATAGACAAATTACATTCTACGTTTATCGTATACAAGGAGCTTCGGCACGTGATTGATGAAACTTGTAAATGGAGACATTATATGGAGGAACGAGCGTGTCATTAACGTAAGAAGAAAAAGAAAGAAAAAAATAAACGGCCTTTCGCACGACAGCTCATTATATCTCGATGCTGTCGACCTGCTCGAGTCGCGGAATAAGCCCGACGGGATGGTGCGCGCCGTCTCGTCGTTGTCGAAATTCATCCGCGAATTCGCGAAAAAAAAATGATAGCGTCACGTTCTTGCGACGCGATCTATAAAAAAAAGCGAGTGTTATCGCGTCGCGTATTCGTTAAAGAACTCGAGCAGCGCAAAATATATTTTCCATCGTGCAATACGACGGGGTCACGACGCGAGAGTGATGCAACTGTTACTGCTGCTGCTGCTGGGGGTCCGCGATTCAGCAATAAATAATCGTATTACAGCGTGATATCTCCATGACTTCTCGCTGGTGCAATCATCTCTCGTTCTTTCTTTCTCTCTGTCTCTCTCTCTCTCCTGTTTTCTTTTCTCTCTTCGCACTCTCGTCGTGTTCTCTCTCACGTCCGCGCTCTCTCGCAAACAACTCAATTCTCGCTGTGCCTCTCCGACGACTGATAAAGCGATTGCTGCACGATGAAAGTACAAATCACACGCCTTTAGCGAGTGCTTAGAACAAAGTACCAAATTTCAGACATTTATCGATCGTAATTCAAATAATTGAGAATTTAAAAGAGAAGATACGCGTTTAAATTTTAATTGAGAAAAAAGCTTTGCTAAATTTTACGCTATGAAAAAATATATTCGCGATAATTGTTAATTAGATTTTGCTTCGCTTTGAAATAGGTAAACCGATTACTTACAGGAACGAGCAAAAAAAAAATGCGCAATTTGAATTTTTTATTAGATTTCGTAATCTAATTCTAGTAATTGATATTTTCTAGTAATCGATGCCGTTTCTATATGTGATTCAAAAACACGTCTATGCATACTAAAAATATTTAATTGTTAAAGACATAAAATAAAAGAAATTATAGAACCTGGTTTTTTCAAAAATATAGATGTAAATAAGAAAAAAAGAAAATTAACAAAATATATAATTTAAAAAAAATCATATTTTATTAATTTTTCTTTTTTGTTTGCACAAAAACAATAAATTAATAAAATTATAATATTATATACATATATATTATTAATATTTAGTCAGGTCATCGCAAGTTTTAGTGTTAAATTTATCTCGACGTATTCATCCATCACATCAATTTGTCCGTCACAGAATGAAAAATGATCAATTTCAAAAATATTGCCAGGTATGCAATTTTATATCCTGTAAAATTGCTTTAAAATTATATTTCCAATATAATACCATACATATCATAAAATTCTATTTGCCATTGAAGAATGTAGACAATGATTATGCGGACAAAATAAGTTGAATTTTTTTTGTTTGTTATCTACTATATATAAAATTAAAAACGTAATAAATGTTCAAATTACTGTAATAATTTTGCACGGTAACTTTCCGGTGTTCGATTTCTCTCTTTCCGTATTCTGTTTGTTTCTCGAAATAGCGCGTAGACGATTTTACGGATTTCGCAAATACGTGCGTGCCATGCCCCGTAATATAAAAATCAATAAAACGGGGATTTTATCAAATCGCGTCTATATTGTTTTCGCGGATCGCGTGCCAAAATAACGCGTTGCTTTGTGCGTCACTCAACGGAGAGATATCGTCGGGCGTCATCGAGTGGCAAGAAATCATCTGACTCCGGTACCCCCAGCGGACCGCGTTATCTTATCAGCGTGGAAAATAACTCCGTCGTATAGCGACCCGTCTTCGCGGCATGACAACCGCGGTCGCGGAAACGTCACGCACTTTTCCACCCAGTTCCTATGGAGATACTACGAGTGCAAAAATTGCCCCAAAAAAAATATATATACATAGGTCGTTATCCGGCCCCCATTGTGCGCATGGGGAGGCGGTCGGGCCGTTTTAACCGGATCAAACGGCGATTAATCTAGTTCTGTTTAATAATTATGCCCTCAGAAGATCGACGGCTTGCTTGTCCAAGATGCCCTCCTCCCTCCCCCGGTTATTTTAACTACATTTGTTTTTCAAGCAGCTCGTGATAACTGATAATAAACGGCGGTATGCAAGCGGAAGACGCGTTCTGCAATATTAATATGATGCAGTGATCCTCAAGATTTCTTCATCTCTCTTTCTGCTTTCAAAAAGAGTCCAAAATTCCCAAGCGTTTAATTTACACATGCAGTTTTAGAAGAGAGGAAGAAATAAAATAAATAGAAATAGATAAAATAAATGGAAAAGCAGCTAGATATCAAAAGTATAATATTATAAATTATAATAATAAAAAAATATAAAATATATATTTTTTTCGCAAAAGAATCTGTAGAAAGAGTAAATATCTGGCAAAAGATATTTCGAAACATTTTATAAGGATCAGTTTTTCCGGTTTGCCGAGAGCATCATTCGGTCCACACCGTCGATATCGCGAAATGTTTTACGCTTCTTGTGACACGAGTCGATCGTATTTGCGGTCGTTCGCAATTCCCGAACGTTCCTCGTGGGATATCCTCTCGCGTTTCTGTTCAGAAATCCTGGATCCTAATCTCTCATAGCACGAGACTGATACAGTTATTGAGCGTTCAGCGTTACAAAACGCAGCTTCAAGCTTCATCCGAGAATCTCCCGTGGATGATTGATGTCCCTTTCATATTGGGAAACTATATATGCATTTACGTCATTAAACATGAAACCCGCAGTTTAATGCTATAAAATATAGAATATCTCTTGTACATACAAAAGAGCGAAACATCGATTATTTCAATATTGACCGTATCAACGTTAAAATAGTTTAACATTCGTATAGTATTAAAGCAAGAAGATAGAGTAAGTATTAAAGAAAGAGGTCACTGAAAGGCGAGTACCTTGCGAGATATTTATACTTTATTCCGATACGCGACGTTTGTGACGTGCAACACGAAACGTTTCGTGAATTATTTACTTTTCGATAACCCTGCCTTATGCAATACTTTAATATTTTTCGAACGACGGAGAAGAATCTCCCCCTCCTCTCTCTGTTAAAGTATAACGCTCATTATTCATAGTTAATTACGCTTAAATAACAATTTAATCGCTAACTTAAACTGCGATATCGCTCGCTTCGTGACATTTTTTGGAAGTTCAAATAAAAAAAGACAGGATATGCGAACGTGTGTATCGCGTGTGTTTGCGCGATGAATCAAATTCGCTCCGTGCGTATAGTCTAACTCCGCGGCGGAACTTGTCAGTATCGGCGTTCAGCTGCGACCGATCGACAAGAGCACGCAAACATCATGTTAAATGAGGGTAGTCTTGTCGACGATAAGAGTGTCAGCTGAACGGGGGGAGAGAGGGGTGACCGCTGGCATACTGGAAATAACTGGTTATGCGTATGTGAACTCGGGACCCCACCGAGATGGTGGGAGAATGAAAAGAAAAAACACACGAGATAACGCTCACATGATTCGAGGGAGACAGAGAGAGAGAGAGAGAGATGGTGTACCGGTCCCACTCGTCGATTATTTCAAATTTATCCGATGTCTATTGCTAATTAAATATACAACTCTAATTCCATGCATATCCATGGACAAAGCTTGAATTAATAACGTTTTTCGCGATTCGAGCGCGATAAAGACTAATTTTCATAATGTTGAATCACAAATTGTTATATATGCGAATGGTAATGGTAACCGGCGAGTAGTGTGGTACGAGAATGTTGTGTGGAAGGAGAGAATAATTTATGTAAATTCTTATTACGTGTAACTCTGTCTGTCTCTCTTATTCTCTCATTTTCCTGCTTTACCTGTCTATTACTTTGTCGTATTCTTTTTATCGTTTATACATTTTTGTTCCTCCGTTTTCACTTGTCTTTTTACTCACTTCAATATATGTTCTTACAATTAGAGGGTTTGAATATTGATAAACATCTTTATCTATCTATCCTCTCTCTCTCTCTCTCTCTCTCTCTCTCTCTCTCTCTCTCTCACTGGCTTGGATAAACGATAACACGATCCTTTTAATTTCCTTCAAGCAATAATCATCGTGATATGCACTCCTTGTTTGCGAAACGGTAATAATAACATCATCTGATAATCTTTCCTTGTTAATAGAGCAAATGTTTAAAGTGTTTTCTTCTCTCCGCGAGTATATCTCAAGCGCGTTATCTTAACGCGACACATTGCACGTTTTCACACACAATCCGTGCTGTCGCACGTCCACTGCAGCTGTACGAATTTATCGCAGAGGATCCTCCCTGTCTTAAATCTCTGACAATAAGCCATACACTTTTCCGGTTTATATACAACATATCGCGCACAGCGGCTAAAGAAAGTACTTGCAAATTTTTTTTAGTTATATGTTCGCGATTTTACGAATGAAATTTTTACAGCGACTTAATTTTATCGAACAAATATATGAAGACGCGTAGTGATTATATTAACATGTTCCTTATACTCTATAACAAGCAGGTACATATATTTTTACAAGTACCAGTTATATTATTATCTTCGTTATTCTTGTGCTTCAGGCTATTCAAGATCATCTTACCTATCGCAACGAAAGACAATTTTGCATGCAGTCTTTAGATCTAAATAATTTAATGAGCTTCTGTTATCTAATGCAAGTCGGATGTATTTAGACATCCTTATGCCAGATATGAGATAATGTGCTATTTTGCAAAACGTTACAATTAATATCATAAAATGTAGCTTAGAATGAGTTTAAATTGCTCGCGCAGAAAAGTTCTAAATTTTATTTAATTATTAAATGGATTTAAATATATAAAAAAGTGATTACTGTTAATAATTTTGAGGTTTCCAGAAACTATCTCTGCGTGTGTGTGTTTGTGTAACTATCTCTAATTTTACAATATTTATAAGAATTATTTATATATATATATTTACAAAGAATATTAATTATAAAATCCTATATGTTAAAATTATTATTTTCCATGTGTTAATCTTAGTCTTACGAAATCGATTGTCACTTGAAAATTGCAATTATTCTTTTCACATGTTTTATCGTAAAAAAATGTAAGAAACTTTAACTTGGTTAGACATGCGAAGAAACGAGTAGTTAATTGATAGCTTTAATTGGATAACTCTATACGTTATCGTACATGAAAAGGTCAAGTAACGCACATTACCATCGCGTGCTATATTTGGACCTTGGCATGACGATTTAACTCACAAGAAGACAACTTCGAGTTTACAAGTCGTCCGGAAACGAGCGCAAATTATAATTATTGGCCTATCTCGTAAGTTAGATAAAGAATGTAATATGGAAAAAATCGTAATGCTCATACGGAGTTCTGTTTCTGTTGGATCAATTGTTGGTTAAGCAGATCAACGATTTCACGAATCTACATTCGATTCTTCTTTACCGGGGATATTAAAGGAGAATTCATTGTTTTCAACGTTAAATATCTTTAAAATTAATAAAATTTAAATATAATTAATGTGTAAAGAACTTTAAAAGAATTAATAATTGAACACATTTTTAAAAATAATATAATCAGAGATATAAATAAGATAGAGTCTTAGTCGGTATCTTAAAAATCGGAATATCTAAAAAAAATTTTAAATTTTCTTCAAGACAGATTTTAATAAATTGGAAATGTGCGTTCTAAGATTAATATACATATAAGAATAGGATTTAAGAAGGCTTTATAAACACATAAGTAAATATCTTGTTTTCAAGTCGATTTAATTGAGGACCGATTATCAACATATCGCACATTGCAATTTTGAAAATTCTAATACACCTAAAATTCTAATCACTATTAAAATTTTATTTAGAGAAACCGATTGCAAATCTGAAAAAGAATCTCTGGTTTCAAGAGAAACTTTCTTGGAAGAATTTCATATGCGGGAAATGGAGCAAGAAGTTATTCGTAAAGATGCTCTTAGAAATGATCGTTCTTTGCTTGAGAATATAAAACGTCTTCTCATGCCATTTACTGATTTTAAAAAGTGACTATAATCTTATAGCAATCATGATCCATTAAACTTGGCAGCGTTCCTGCCAAGCATAATAAGAATACAAATTGCAATTTGAAGCAGACCGATTACGGAAAAATATAAAAGTATAATTTTCCAGACATATTTGGCTTCAGCTTCTATGAGAGAGAGCTATGATATTTTTTAGTTTTACGAAACATTAAACGAAGAAATTTTGATAATTGAAATTTCATACTGATATTTTTTTTTTTTTCAATAATATCTATTCAGTATTATTTTTAAATCCTATTCAGTATTATTTTTCAATAATATCTATTTAATATTATCTTATTAATATTGCTATATTATTACTCCAGAAAAATAATTGTTCTAATATAATTAGATAATATATACATTTTCGAAATCGGTTCAAAATTAATGAGATCAATGCTTCCATTAAGGTATTATATTAAATAAAAGCTAAATTTATATTATACAAAAGTTATTTTGTTCTACTTTATTTGAATACTTGCAACTGAATTCTCTGAAAATTAAATGTTGACATTGCAAAATGACCGGCAGTTAAATATTTAATTAACATCGATATTAACTAAAAGCAAAACAAAGCTTTGCTTGAATGCAAAGGGATCCGAATAGATATCAAGCGTGTTTACTTGCCTCGAAATAATTGAATCAGCATCAAATCCAAAATTAACTTAAAAATTTAATACAAAATATAGCTTTAATTTTTATTCTTTGAGTTTAATGCATAAAGTTTTCTATTTTTCAGTTATTTATAAATTGAAAACTAATAATGATATCCAATAAAAAGAAAATTAATTCAAAATTGATTACACTTCTAACGTTTAATGATTTAATTAAAAGATATTTTATGGGTAAAGTGTCGTATCGGAATAATAAATTATATTAATAAAAAAATCACAGAAATAATTAAAATATTTTATATTAAAATGCACACCAAACTACGTACAATGAAAAGCCCTCGAAAGGCACACGCTAGTGTTTAAGTCTTATCTCGCAACTCTCGACTGTATATCAATCAGACGAGCATGCTAAGTAGAAGCGATTCAGTCTAGACATTCGATTGCTTCTTCATCCTGAATACCAAATATCCGGAAGGTTGTGGAACATCTTGCGCATACGAATATGCGCCTGATTTAAGATTGAATCGAGACGAATTGGCAGTAAAAGAACGAAAATTCACCGCAGCCACTTTTCGCTGAATCTTATTTGTATCTCTTTTGTAGACTTCTATTCTAAAAAGAAAGTTTTATATATTATATAACCGTATAGAAGCAACGTTGCAGGCATCTAATAAAAATCTAATAATCGAAGCACATATATTTTACAGACAATTATATATTAAACCCAAAGAGAACGCGCTCTCTCGCTCGACTCACCGTTGGTGATTCGTAAAGATAAACGAGATCGAATGTTTATTGGACGTTGCAAACGTGATCTGGAGGATGTGATACGATGCGCACGGTGGAGCACGGCGCAAGCGAGACTTCTATCGTAGCGAGCTCCGAGAGTAAATTCGCGGCACGAATCCGTGCTATTTGTCAGTTTGGTGTAATTTTAATTCCCCGTTTCCAGACTGCGGTCAGTTGATTAAAAAAAATAGTAGTGTCTGCGGCCGCGTCTCAAAGCCGACGCACCACACAACGTCGCTTCATCGACATAAATTTGTATTGATCGGATGCAGTGCGCGGTCTCTTTGCTACTGCAAAAAGATATCGCGGTAATTATTTCCTTAATTTGTTTATTTGTAATATTTCTTCAGTTGCTTTTTTAACAACTAATTATTTCAAACGTTAAAAGAGAATTAAAGAACATATTTTGGTCTTTAATGTTATAAAAGAATGCCTACGGTAAATTCAGTGAGTCATTTTTAAGTAGAAAGAATAAATAATATATTTTCTTAATGGCAAAGATATATACTAAGCCAGATTAATTATAGTTATGAAGTTAATTACATTTTAATTATACCCGCGAGCTATTGCTTTACATAGAATAAACCAACATGTACGTAATATACATATGATAGTGGCTTTATAATAAGCATATTTTAAAGCTCCTTTCAGCAGTAAAACTTTTGATAGTAAAATAATTTGCAGCATGTTGCAAAAGTTTCAAAAACAAAAACAAGCTTTCTTTTATCACAATATAATACTTTCTTCTGCATATTTATAAATATACAGAAATTATATTACTTTTAAGTTATATAACTTTCAGTTTTTAATATTTCATAAAATATTTCAGTTAGTTAATTAAAGTTAATAAAGGAAAAGTTAATAAAAAAAGCGAACAATTCTTAACACAAAGCAATATAAATTATTTCACATACGAATAGTTTTTATATCATTCGTATATTATTGACGTATGACTTAAAAATAAGATAAGATAATAGAATAATAAAATAAGATAAGATAATAAGATAATAGAATAACAAATTTAACATTTTTTATAGCATTTTTCTTTGAACTGAAATGCAATTTCTGGAAAAGAGGATTTCTGTAGAAATCTAAAAAAAAAACTAATAAAAAATTATGGAAATATCGAAAATAAATTTTTCAAATTCCTTGCTGTCACGAATAAAGATAATAAAAAAATTCTTTAATATTTATTGTTTTAATATTAGATTCCAGTGTTTCTTTTATTGCAGTACGTTTTATTAAAATTAAAAATCATTTAATTCCAAATTATACACGTAAGTATTTTCCTTATCCTCTCCGGCTTTGAATGCAACTAATGCTGTGCGACATTTGTTGACATACTACACGAATGAAAAATGAAATATGACGAGAGGAATAAATAACGGGTCACCGCGGAAAATTTACTTTTGTATCTCTTAGAGAACATGCGGCTCACATTTCATTGCTTTTTCGGTCTCTTTCCTTGCATAGAAGCAACGGCGTTTTCGTCGAGAGAATTATTTGTAGTTATATAGAGTAAAAAAATCGTTTTTTTCTAACAGAGAAAAAACATTGGAAAAAGCGTTTTTTCAGTAAAAAAAATCATTAGTTTAATTTTTTTTGTTAATATGGCGGCACGATGACAAAAATTATAATTAAAGTATCTTTTATTACAAAGTAATGATTAAAATGTAGTACATTTTTTTACTGCAGAGCTTTTATATCTGCAATAAATACTCATGTCAAGTTCAATTTTCATTTTTTTAATGGAAAATTCATTAACTAAAAATAGTAATTACATAGCTATTAAAGTCAATAGTCGCTTTATCTCTATAAAGAATTATATCTCATCATTAGAACGCAGAGAAAAACGAGCCGAAATATTATAGAATAAAAAAAGAAAATCCTTTATTAATAAAAGCCTACGGGAGATTAAAACGAAGCGAGGAGAGTTGGACAAAAAGTGGAAAAAAAATAGGATCTCGACGAAGTGCCTCCTCGCGAACAATCCGCATGAAGCAATCCCATGCGAATTAAGCAAATTGAAGATGCAGTTTGGCGTTGTTAGAACTGCACACCGAACTGCATACATTTATACGTGACTACGGCATCTAAACGCGGATTATACACTCTGCCTCTTTCGTCCTTCATTATTCTAATTTCCGGGAATCCCCGTGTTTAACCGTGCCTCGACAAGTCGTCACTGTTTCGCGTTGTCACCCCTCGACTCCCAACTTGAACAGCCATTTCCTCCGACGGTAAATACGGAATTGTATCCATTAATTTGTGTTACAGATCAAGTTTCTTCCTAGTTATTACCTCGACCGAAAGGTTTGAACCTAAATAATAGCCAGGTAGCAGCATAACACGCAATGTCACAGTGACATCAAATTGAGCATAAAAATATAAAATTCAGCGAAACCTTTGTCAAATCTTAGTCAAGAAGACTCGATCTTATTGCGTGACCATTGAGTATTATTGAGAACGTTATTTATTGTCATTTTGATATTGGAATTATGACAACATTTTAACGTGAAAATGACGACAAGCAACGCCAGCTTACCTGGGCATTCAGCGCGAAATACTTGTTTCTTCAAGCGATTCTAGTGCACATCGAAATAAGTTAAATTTATTTTTCACACAGAGTGGTCGTAAATAGACGACGCGTAGCATCAAGTATATACATATATTTGCGGGATGCACTTTTAAAATGAAACCCTTCTTGACGACTTTGCGACCTAGCTTTGCCTGGGTGTTTATAACTTCCGCCACGGTTGCAGTTACATCAGGATGCACCGTCGGTTCCGCGGTCATCATCATTCAAGCGTTATCGCCGACGTTTTTGCAGTTGTCGTAATTGCGTCAATAAAACTCCATTCAACGAGGAGGCGTACGGACTTAAAAAAACTTACCGAGACTGCTGATGGTTAATTTACAACAAAGTTGTTTGCTTATTTACGCACCGCAATATCTCGCTTGAAATAAACGTAACAAAAAAGAAATAAATGCCGTATTAAAAAGAGATATCGTTTTTTCCTTGAGCTTCTCGTTTTTAGCGCTTACAACTTCGTTTTTAATTCGAGATTTTCTATAAACTTTATGTTACAATAATTTGTCATTTTTCAACGCGCGTTTCGCCTCTATAATCCGAAAGGCTCGAATATAATTAAAAATGTAGAGGATACAGTTATCTCTCAAATTATATTTTAATAATCTATTGCCGAATATCCTGATATTCAATTCAATTTTCCTCTGGAGCCCGCGAGCGTATCCAATTAATTCGGAATATTGTTCTCTGCAATGAGAGTTGCCCGATTCGACAGGTTCCAATAAGTTCGGCTGTTAATGTCACGCGACGTTGTCTTCGTCTAAGAACTATATACGGGCTCTACTGTATACAACCATCGCGTATTGTATGTACTTGCTATCTTCCGATGTTTGGAAACGTCTGCGTTAGTCAGTTGCTGCGGATAATTCGGAGACCATAGGATTCCGACGAGCAGCGCAACGTTTTGCTACCCTGCGCGTACAGAGAGACATTTGAGTTAAATTAATTCTTAAAATAATAAAAGACAAGCAAACGAGCAGGAAGTGTTTTCTTCTTAATTTTATTTCTTAATCGCCTACTGATAGAAAGCTAGAGAAGAATTGCCGAATGCGTACTTAAGTTACTTTCTATATATTATATTTTCTATTTGGTATTGATTGGTACGTAAATGAATTGATTGGAAATTGTAGGTTAATGTTTTAGGCACTCATTATTATATGTTTTTAACTTTCTACCAATAAAAATTAATTAATTTGTTATAAGTCTTCTTGTAATTAACATGCAGCAAAACGTACAATTTAGGCAATCGGTCCAAATTATACCAATTATACCAATAAGTCTTTTAAATTAAAATCCTCCTTTGAAAATATTAAATTTATAAATAAAAATAATAAATTGATCAAAAATTAACATCAGTAATACTTGTTCTTTTTTTTTTTAAGCTGTCGTTAGCACGCACAAAACGGGACATGATCTGTTAAATTTTTGTCTATATTATTCATTTCTCATATATTTTTGTCAGTAAATGTTCATTATATTAAATAATGATATAAAATAAATAAGAGGTTTTATTTATGCGACTAATACGAGATTTAAGATTCTACGTGAGATTTAGGCGATCGGTACGCATTCAGCAACTCTCTCCTACGTATAAACAAAACCAATTTAGTAAATGGAACAACGTATCAAGGTGAGATACGGGAATATGCTGCGAGGATTCATTGAATCTCATAGGTTTCACGAGCGGGCGAGATTTTGGTATGTTTAACCGATATGTACCTATAATTTAAACCAAGCTTTGGAGCAACATCTGGCAGTGCTGGATGCTTACCTAGATTACCTCTTGATCTTCAAAGGACCGTCCTTCCGTGCATCCCGATTTCCGTCGCGCGTTTCGTGTGTTAGTTTCCTGCCTGAGTAACGTAAATACGTTCATAGAGCCGCAAATTTGTCTTACGTAATGAACGAGAACGCCCGCGGTGGAGTTTCGTACGGATCTCTTACTGCATGCGAGAGCACGAATTGCTTTTAGATTATCACACGTCCCGTTGATTTTTCCACGCGAGGATTGGATAATTAGAAAATGATCGAATAATTTACCGTTTTCTCTCTTCGAGTCATTTTAAATCGATATTCGTGAAAAAAAGAAAGTGATAATAAACACTCTGAATTTCGTCAAAATTTCATTTGAGTGATCATCATCAAAATATCTCGTTTAGTTAAGTTTGCAAAATAATTTTGTTTCGATTTAACGACGTTTCGTTAAGTGTCTAGCAAAATTTCAATTAACGACGAAATTTTTCTTTGAGACGAGACTTTATGATCTCAATTTATCAAGATCAGTGGTCGGCGGATACTTTTCCGAGCACCAGGTGATCGATCGATATCGTTCGAGAGACGACAACTCGGGAGGCTCTTCTGTGTTCTCTTCAACGTCACAAAGTGCCTTGTCGCTCGCCGACGTATGTCTTTTCGCAATTGTACTTTATCCGGATCGATGCCTTTGAGAAAGGGACGGCGAGGAATGAGAGGAGGAGAGACGCGCGCGGGTCTGAAGCCGGAACGCGAAATCGCGCTATCAGAAAAACGGACACGAAGTTTTCTTCCGCTTTATCTCTCACAATTCTCCTCCGAGCGACTCTCATGCGTACACCGCGACAGAGAAAATCTGCCGTCACGCCTCTTCCGACTTTTGTCGTTCGCAAGACTCACAAAGTCAGACTGACTTACTCTTCGAATAGACAAACGTATTTCTGTCATACGCGGAGCAACATATACACTTAAACTCTGGTCTGGACATATTTTCTACGAATGCTTTTCAGACGTCGCTTGAAGGAGCCAGCAAGAAGTCGATTCAAATATACTATACACACAAGTATTAAAAACAGCACGCTTAACTTTATAATATCACGAAGTAAACATTCTAATACTAAAATTTAATAAGTAAATATATTTAATAATATTATTTAAAATTGTAAAAGAGAGAATGTAAATTTTTAAAATTGTCCCAAGCACACATTCCAATACTAATTTTTGAAATACAATATACGCTTGCAAAGTTGTTAATGATTTAATATCACCCTACATATATGTATAATTACGCTTTTTTTCGAAAGTAAGATACAATGTTATTATTCCCTTATCAATTTTCGCAATTTTCCAGTTTAATCATTAGACTGGAAAATTAAGAGTATTATCATATTAATGACACAGGCACGTATCTAAAAAATTAAACTTTATTAGTTATAAGCACCTACAAAGTTTAATGCATAGTTAATCCTTTCATTTTCGATATCGAGTAATTTTGTGATTAGCCTCCAATCCTTCAATTTAAACTTTTAATTTTAGAAATAAGCGACTACAAATCAAGATAATGATTCTATTACATTTTCCGTATAATACCTTCTTCTTCGGATATTTGTTTGACCTTGTATAAAAATAAGTATATCATAAATATCGAAGAAAAATCTTTTTTAAAGTCATTTCCAAAAATATTCTATTTTTTCAGAGAAAGTAAATGACATTCATAATCTCGTTACACTTTGAGAAATTTTTTTTTTCAGCGAAAAAGAGACAGATTTTCTCGAAATATGTCGCAGGGTTTTCTAGTGCGGCACGACAATGTTTTCAAATAAAGATGTTGCTCATGAGATATAATAAATTGTTACGCGAGAAACTTGTAAATTACAAATACTTTCAAGGTTTATAACGTGACAGGAACGGTAGAAGAGTGTATGATTAATGACGCGTTGCGGTTAACAGCTCGCAGCGATAATGGCAAAATTTATAGTGGACAGAACGCGTGTTCAAAATGATCGAATACCAATGATGTTCGCGATCTAAAATAATGAGTTATTAGTGCAAAAATGACTTTGCAATTGAGATAAATTCTGTAGTAATATCTGTAAATTTCAACGTCACAACGCGAACATTGTGGAGAATGTTTCAATAATACAAAATATGAAATAAAATATATCATGTGATCCTGATTGCGCAATCGTTGTTTCCCTTAAGCAGATATCTTTCGATAAGTCCAAAAAGTTGAGTTTTTGTAAAGATTTCTATAAAAACTACATATTATAATGTATTTGCATCTTACATTAAAAATTTTGGCTATTAAATCTAAAAAATTAAAAATTAAATTATTATATAATTAATAACATTATTAGTTAATAATTAATCGTCAAAATTAAAGTTTTTTAAAATAATGTAAACTAATATTTTATTATCCATAAATTCATTTTCCCCAGTTAAAATTATTATCTTTAGTTTTTATTTTCTATGTTGCATAAATTTCTTCATATATTTTACAAAAATTTATCAACCTAATTGCCAAACGTACTGTCAGTTAAAGTAGAAAATATAGGTAGCTATGAAACCACCTTGCATCTCGGCCGTAATCTCTCGCAACGTCGTTTTCCGGCCGATCCGGAAATTTCTTGTATCACTGCCAAATGCCCGTGGCGTCTCCACATTAATGCGAAATCCGTGTTATCTGCAAGAGACGATCGGACCTTTCCGCCGAAAATAGCGTGAAACGTATGCACTGCAGTCTTTTTATCATTTTCTAGCTAAACCTAATGCGTTTCTGTTTTCAATCATCTCTTCGTGCGTCATAAATTCATCCTGAAATGCAATTAACACTGCAGAAGAAAGAAGATTCTTCAAGGAAAGAATATTTCACGGAGGAATTGTCCTTTGTATTTCTATAGGTCGTTCTATAAAATTCTAACTATTTATTATCTATCTCTTTTTAAATAAGAAAAAAATGTTTTCTTATTAAGAGATATTTAGATATAATATTATATTCTTTTCCCAAAAAATTTATTGTATAAAACATATAATATTATATCAACATTAGTTGTTTTTTCTTCCAGATAATCGAGAAATAATTTTTAGCCAATACTTGCACTGTATGTTTCCTTTTTATTTACAATGAGCTAATATTTCATTTGGTTTCAGAAAATAATAGCGGTTCAAATAAATAATGCGCGATTGTATAACCCCGAATAAAACCGGATTTATATTTGCTATTAGTGCAACGTTTAAATATGACGTGCAATAACAGCAAGTGTTATACATGTGTAGTAGCTACATTTCAATATCTGAAATAATTTTTTCAAAAAACTTCTTTTTCTGAAAATAATGTCAAATATTTAAAACTTTATTACAAGGCTATAATGTTAAGAATTGCAAATAATAGCGATAAAATAAAATAGCTAAGATATACTCATTTTAAGAAAAAAAAAATTTTTTAATGGACCAAAAAGAGCTGTAATTAAAATAACAGAGAATAAGAGAGAAAATAAAATGATAAAAAAAATTCAGTAGTTTCAACCATTTTAACACCCTGCTAGAAAATTACGTGAATCATTTATTTAAATCGTTGTTATTTTACTTGGAGCAGAAGTTTAGCTTATTGTGAATAGGGAGAAAATATACGTATAATAAAATTTTCCGGCGGATTTTATCCAGTGTATCACAAAAGCGTGTTAACAACACATTCGTGGAATATGACAATTGCGAGGAATGACGCAGGGAGACAATGAGAACGCTTGCTCGTCCGGAATGTAGATTTGAAATTTGCCTTTGAGAGAGTTGAGAGCACGTTGGGAAAGATATGTATAGGGGTATATATATATATATATATACCGTGTCTTATGATGTATATATTATAAGACACGGTATAATTTACGCAAAATACGTAATATACGTTAGTAAAAAAATATTTAGCTGTTAAATTTTACGTTGCAAGTTCGCAACAATAACAATTAAAGGTTAACCAATATATTGTATATTTACAATAGATATAAGCAATGATTGTTAATATTTTATCGAACCGCGGTCGTGGCGCAGAGAGTTGTGCGCCTGCTCTTTGCGTTGAAGATCCGTGTTCAAATCCGTGACCAGAGATATGGGATTTTTATTCGCAAAATGAAAGAATTTGTTTTTAGTATGTGTAACGGAGGAAGATAATTCTTATACCGATAAAAATGCATTCGAGACATTTTTATTGGATTTTGAATTGGGTCTGATTAACTATACCAATAAAAATGCATTTGAGGCAAATTTATCGGTACAAGAATTATCTTCCTTCGTTTTACATACTGAAAACAAATTCTTGCTTGTAATCTTTGAGAGTAATGGACTAGAGGCTGTGTTCCGTTTCATGCATGGTGCGCATGATATAGCATATGTTATATCCTTGTTTAACATTCGGTGAACAACAAGGATATATATACTCAGTCGGAGAAATTTTTCTTCTCGAGCAAATTACGGCGACGTCGGAAGCGATGTGCTTATATTTCTAAAAGTATTTTACTTTTCGTTCTGTGGACTCTTGTCACTTGCGAAGTACTTCGCAGATACACGGTATTCCACGAATTGACTTGCTACACAAGATTTTCTGTTAAAACGAGAATTTTCCGAGAATATATAGGATGTCTTAGAATCACCGGACATTTTCTTATTACAAAAATCTTATACAAAAAAATTACAGATAAAACTCGTTAAAGACTCATTAAGAATGTAACTGTAATTATTTTTGTAATTATTTCAACAATTGGTATTTAAGATGAGATTTTGACTTTGTCTTATTAATCTTACATGAAACTTGAAACTGACAATCACAATTTAATATCCATCAACTTTGAAATTGATAACAAATGAGGAATTAAAATATTATTTCTCTAAAATTAAAATTTTTCTGCATGAGAAGTAAATCATTACAAGAATTTGAAATTAAACTTTTTTAAATGAAGCCCTCTCTACATTACTCTCTATATTACGCGAAAATTAAGGATGTTTGTTTTAATTCCATTTTATGTAATGTGCATTTAATGAGGTATAAAGAAAACATTTGGCAAATGCCAAAAACCGAAGGCGACAATGCCAACTGGCCAATCCAATACGGTCAGATAAATTATCCTTCCCAATGGAATCTGGTATCCGTTGAGATTGCGTTTCTGTTTTCGCGTCGAACCAATTAATTTTCTGTCAATGCAAACGAATTGTACTTCTACCGATTAATTATTGCGGTGCTATTTTTCGTTTAGAAAGTGCTAATCCGTTAGAAAATGTATTAAAATTAGTATCAATTCATTTAATTAATTAACATAATTAATGAACACAAATATAATTCTTTTAAAATATAAAAGCACAAGTTTTCTATTATATGTTTTGAGCATATTTTGATTTTCAAAATAAAGTTTGAAAGTTTCAATGATAATGATATCTTGAATACATTCAGATTTTAATACATAATCTGGTGTGATGAGTTTATTCTATAATTATAAATAAATTACAAAATCTCTAATATATTAAATACATTTAGTGTATTTAATGTGTTCCATATTTAATCCATAAAAAAATGTATACATTTAATTCATATTTAATCCCCAAAAATTAACCTCTCATAAAAATGTAGTGTAAAAAATTACACTTTAAAAGTTGCACTTCTTTTTATTTCATAATTACTTGACATTAATATAATTTTGTAATAAGTCCCCAGTAACTTATACATAACATACATTCACAGAGGTATCATTCGATTCTCCCTTTCTTTCGACGCACTTTCGACAACTTGTCAGTAATTACGGTTGCCAATTTGTTAAATGGCGTGGGTAATTCGGGCGAGCTTCTTGCTGGAGAAGTAATTTCGCGACGGATAGCAATTACGATTTCTCACTTGAGAACTGAGAGACATTTTCAAATAATTAAAGCACAATTTTGCTAAAGAATTATGTCAGCGTGACATTGGCACGTGATAAATGAGACACCATAAAGTCAATGAGAGAGAATCTATATTTTATCAAAAATCTTATGATATTTAAATTCGAATTATTCAATATGCGACGTTCTAACGTGACTATAAATACAGATATCGACCATGCCTTATATAATTCCTTCTTGCCATTTTGCGTTAACTGAGCGAGTATGAACGAAATCCACAATAGTTTCAGTCTGTATTGTTTATGCGCCTAGGGACAAAGAATGGAAGTGGAAATAGAAGTACGTAATATGCTTTGAATAAGCTCCGATTAAGCTCGCCATACTCAACTTTGTCGCTTACACACGCGCTGCATACACCCCGACAAAGTTGCATGCTGCTGACATCATTTGACCGCAACCGAAACTTGTCTTCTCTCTCTCTCTCTCTCTCTCTCTCTCTCTCTCTCTATCTCTGTCCAATGAAAACTATCACTAACAAGGTATGTTGTTCCCGAAACGCGGCAATTCCTGCGTTGTATAATGTTCGTGGTCAGCATAACTTGAGATTGTAAGATTATAGCGTCACGTATAAGAAATTGAGCTGCGAGTTCTGCGCCTTTTGAGACGACACGATTTGCGATTCGAGGATCGAAGAGCTGATTTTCAAAGTAAATCAGATTTGAATTTTGTAAAAAGTCTATTTTACTGTAATCAAGATTCTCAAAATCATTTTGAAACTGGAAAAATTCGGGATAGGTTGAAAATCAGCTCCTCTATACGACGAATACGAAGAGTTTTTCAAACGTTGAAAAGGAGATAGTTCGTCCCCTCACGAAACGTGCGCCTTGTCCGGGCTATAATACAGGATGCTCCAAACTTCGTTCCTATTCTAATTATCTGCAAAGTTTTCGGCTAATCCAAATTCACAGTCTCGAGGCGCGCAGCAACGCAACGCTTCTCGTTCATACTCGTTAAAATAAACTATATAACGAGTCAAAATAGATCCTCTAAAAAGATCCCGCAGGCGCTCGCGCACCTCCCTGAGAAGGATTCTGCCAGCTTCTCCCGTCCCTGGAATACCCTGTAAAGAATCGCTTCGCGATCTACTCCCGTCGCATCTGGACGGCGGACGTTCACTAAGTTCTCCTCTCGTAAACGTTGTGTCGAGTGATGATCTGCTTGGTGGACAGGACGGCGCTGTCCTGAACAACAGAGTTCAGTCGAACGACCGAGCTCTGCGGGAGATGGACGCTGACGCCGTTCTCGTGGCGATTGTGGTCGACGCTGGCGCACACCATCGCCAGAGCGCCGCCGTTGTTCCTCGCCCCTCCGCAATGCAGCAACTCGCGCATACCCTTGCGAAAGTTGCGCGACAGGAAGGCGTACAGCAGCGGGTTTAGGCAGGAGTTCATATACGAGACGAGGAAGGTCGACACGGTCAGCAGAGTGCTGAAGTCCGACGTGTTATCGTAGTTCGGGCCCCAGTGTCGCCAGAGGATGCGCGCCTGCTGAGGCAGGTTGCACACGGCGAACATCATCACCACCGCGATCAACATTCTGGAAAACATCGGCGAGACGTTTGATGTCACGAGCGCCGTTCTGATGAATTAAGGGGCTCGGAGATGCTTTTAGAGTCGAATGACACTGGATAACGGATTAATGGAGATACGATCGTTGATGACCCGATCCTTCTCGAAAATTTTTTCGAAACTACTTCGAAGAGATTAAATACGGAATATCGACGGCAAAGAAACTATAATATCGCAATTTTTTTTAAACTAATTAAATATATTGATTTCTATTATTTTTTAAAATTAAGTAATTTATGTTCAGCGGGCATGTTGTGCAATTAAATTGCAACGTATTCAATGAAGCCAATGAAATATATCGAGCATTGATACTTGTTAACAAACTTTTCGCTTGTATCTGTACTTCGTGTCTATTTTTTGTATAATAAATTTTATATATAATTTAAAAATATTTGACGTCCGCAAAGTTAATTACGATAAGCATTCAACACGCTAATAAATAAACGAAATTATCATTTAATCCACGTCTCATCGTGGCGGTAATCCTCGAACGCAACGGATATTGGGTTTCGAGAACGGAAATCGAAGGCGCTATTATGTAACGCGTCCTGGAAATCGTGGAAATGGACATACCTGATAACTCCGCGTCGCGCCTTCAGTACGTTTCTGCTGGACGTGTGCACGTGGTGTACTCTACCGTTTTTACTCTTGGCGACCAGGCCGGGTCCACCGAGGGTCGCGCTGCTTCTCCAGAGGCCTATGGCGATCCTGGTGTAGAGGCAGCACATGAGAAAGAGCGGCAGGAGGTAGAGCAGGACGAGATTCACCACGTCCAGAACGTTTTTGTTGTGCTTCTTGATATTGGCTATGCAGATGATGTCGACGTCGCCGTTGTTGAGCTGATTATTGATGGTCTCGACGTAGAAAAATCTCGGCGAGGCGTAGACGGCCGCCAAAATCCACACAACACCTACCACCATCCTGAGGCGTCGCCTGGTCAGCATGGATCGGCATTTGATTGGATGGACGATCGCCAGGTAACGCTCGGTGCACACCACCACGAGGATCAGGATGCTGGCGGTGTACGAGAGCGCGTGCACGAACATGTACACCTTGCAGAGGAAGTCACCCAGCTGCCAGCTGTTCATCAGGTAGTTGGTGAGCGTCTGGTAGACGCAGAATATGCCCACGCAAAAGTCCGCCACCGCTAGATTGGCCAGGAAGAAATTTGTGATGCTGCGCAATCGTCGGGAGAACGTCACCACAAAAATCACCATCAGGTTGCCTGGAACAGAAATATCGAAATGTCTCGTCATTAAAATTGAAACAAATTGAGAAGAGAATTTTTTATGTAAATTCCTTTTCTTTAATTATTTTGACTGTTTTATCGTCTCGACGTAAACTCGTATTTGTGCAGATTTATGCGATCTTAATCTACAAATTATTAAATTAAAATTAAAGTATATTAAAACATTCTTTGATTATCGCTTAGTTTCAGAGTCTTAATAATTTCTAGCTAATAAATTACATTAAACCACCACGAAAAAAGATATAATAATATAATAATATTACACACTATTAAGCGAACGCCTCAACCCTGCATCCATGTAAGGGCTTTCACGGCGCGCTATCCTCATATAATTTATTGATAAGATTTACCAGCTCTTCCACACATGGTACGATATGTACGAAACATGTGCATGTATCGACTATGTACATATCTCATATTATTAATAACGCCATTATCAGAAGTAAAATCATATTAAGAAAATAAATATGTAATTATTTTAATAGGTATCTTACGGAAGCTCTATTTTAAGATTTTTGTAACATCTGAAATCAACTTTATTGAAATTTTCAATTTGTTGTCAAGAAGACTTGTTATAAAGCTTTGTTAATTAAAAAGTTACAGTTTTATTATTTTTTAACGTATTTATCTTAATTAATCGCAATTTGAAAGCTATTTAAATGCTGAACATTTCTATTTGAGAAGGAATATTACCAATTGTGCCACTTATCAAACATCCAGTGTGATCTTTTTTCTAATTTTACTTTCTCGCTCATATACAATTTTAGTATTTGGGTCAATTTCTTTTATATCGTTTCGCGGGCGCATTTCGTGTCTGGATTTTGCTGCGACAGAACGCGGCAGTGGCCATCGTGTCTCATCCCTTCACAAATTTCTTTACGGAATGTCATCCTTTGTTCGTCGTTCCCGCACTCAACGTTGCTCCGGTTAAAGAAGCGCGCGCGCGCGCATGTTACGAGGGCTGCATGCAATGCAGAAAATGAGATGGCAACGAGAGTCGAGACGGAAGGCTGCTGTCGCTGCTTATATGCCTAGCACGAACGTCACACGCGCCACCCTGTTATTTTCTAAAGAAGAGGGAGTGAAAGTGTAAACATATTGATAATAAAATTTATCGCAATTCCATTGCAGTGAATTAAATGGCTTGTGGCTATTTCCTTTGCTCGCCCTGGTCTTTGTTTGCTCGCAAAATAATTTCCACGTCAATACACTTTCCGCGCGCAAATGACGGACATTTGAAACTCCGCCTCCTAAAGTCGTAACATCGCCAAGGAACGATAATGGCGATTTGCCAGCTCGAGTTCGAGGAAACTAAGAGCCCGCGGTCTCCCAGTTCATTATGGAGTGGCGAAGGAACACGAACGACTCGAGTGAAAAGTTTCGGCGGTCCCACGAAGTTGAAAATTATATACCGGACGCGACGAAAAGGGCTTTGCGTTCAATTTCCATATTCGCTCGCTTTCTTCTTCCCTCCTTTTCTATAATCGCTTTAATCCCTCTTATTTATCGCTCCGAAGATTCTCTCATGAAATTCCACTCGTAAGTTAAGACGGTAAGACAGTAAGGTATCTGCAATGAATGATCAGGGGATTTAGAGATGTTGGTCGAGTGATTCGCGGCGATTAATACAAATTGAACGCGAGTCTTCTTCTCCGAATCGTAAATCGACGTTCGTGGAATCGCATCCTACGCCTGCGACTGATCTTACTAAAACGAGTAATTTGTATCCAAACGTTTAATTACAAATTTATGCCGGATCGTTATCTTATTCGTGACCGCTTGGATTATATATCGATCAACATCAGCTGAGAGTTGATGTTTCTCTAGAGTGAAAGTACAAATATTTTTCTTTTCTCATTTCATACCCAATTAATATTACTTGAAAAGATTCATATATATATATATATATATATATATATATATATATATATATAAACACAATACTTGACTGCCTTGATTTCGGCATTGAGCTTAATAAATTTCTAGTACATTATTTTTATTCTTTATTGTTTCCCTAATGCCTTAATATAATTTATATCTTTCTTTAATGTCTTAAATACCTAGTAAAATCATTTTTAATCATTAAATAAAACCTCATTACTGTAAATAAGTGACGAGATCTTAGCAAAATTTATGCGTCGTCCAAACATGAGTGACAGTCAAACTGTTAATATAACTTATGTCAGAAAAAAGCTCGTTACTTACAAAAGATTTATCGTTTCAAGAATTAAAAATGTTCGATAAACGGTGATCACACCACAAATGACGGATCATCTTTATGATCGCACTTTGCACGCGAGATTTTATGAATGACGCTCGTAAACCGCGCTTGACGTTGAAAAATTATTGTCGAACATTATTCCTTCAGGCTTCCTGATGAACGGATTTCATTTTGCGACGATCTTGAAGGCGAATTTCGCGTATTAGTTCTCATCACTCTGTCAAATTTGCTTTTATATAAGAACTGCAATTTTATTCTGACATAAGACATAAGCCCAATGGCTCCTTATTGAAAAACATTTTTTTCTTTTGTTAGATTCCTTTTATTATTACGATCGGCGAAGACATTGATCCATATTAAGAAGTAATTATGAAAATTCTTAGTCGCGATTCATTGAGCATTCCTCTCGTTTGAAGTGTCCTCGATTTCCTGAATAGCCTTTTAAACGCAGATTCCTTGATTTTCTCAGGACTGACATTTTGAGTGGAAATATGATGACAGTTTGTTCTTAGAGTTTGATAAAAACTTTAAAATTCTTCTTAAAAAAAGTGTTGAAACACACATAATTTTCCAGCTTTTTCACTAAAGCTTTACATTTTTCACTTTCTAAATCGCTTTGAAAAATAAAGTACGCTCCATGAACTTTCATGCGTCTCGCGTGTTTGTCCCAGGCGCGGATTTACGTATTTTGCCGCTTGGGGCTGAAAAGTAGCTGCCGCCTCTTGTACAGGTAGTGAAAATTAAAATTTTTATAAAAAATGCATAACGCGATCTGAACCTCAGCCGTACGCCGCCGCTGAAACGCGGTCCTGCGGCACGAAGCGCCGCGACAGGCGGCAGAATCGGCCGGGGCGCGTCATGT
>NW_012026812.1:3470999-3485952 GCF_000956235.1 Wasmannia auropunctata
ATTAAGCCCCTATAGTAAATCCATCCCTGGTTTGTCCCGTCTGACGTGTCCAGAGTCATATCAGTGCGTCGTCACGTCTCCGAAAATCTACGGATCAATAGTGCAGGTCGACGAAATTAATTACGGGGAAGGAAGGGGGACGAGAAATTTGTTTTTCGAAAAGTTCCGCTCTTCGCTTGCGAAGGGATTGGAGCGACGCGTTTGGATATTAATCTTTATCATCTACCTGGCTTAGTGTGAATATAAAAATGCGATTATATCGCTATAAATTTGCATCTAAAAGACAAGAGAAATCTTTTAATTAAATTATTATTTCTATTGAAAATTATAAATTTATATAAATTTAATCAAATAGATATTTAATAAAATAAAAAAATTATATATTTATATTGAATAGAGATATGATGAGATTTACGAGATGACTTTTTGACAATCTGAAAAAAATCGACTTTACAATAAAATTAAGAAAGTATCGATTTCCAATGTTAATTTTTTTATGAGGAAAAAGAGAGACTCGCGATAAATATTAGGTTACTGACATGATGGATCAAAAATATCGTGTACAGATGATATAGAAACACCGAGATTACAAACCCAATAAAGAGCACTTTACAGCAACACGTTCGCCTGTAATATGTACCTGTCGGCTATATTCACGCGTCGGACAGGATCGACTGGCTGACTATCAGAAATAAGGATTCAAATTGATGTCGTAAGGGAAATTAATCGACTTTCAAGTACGCTCGAACTGCGGAGAGGAGCGTTAATTCACGGCTGATATTGTATGAATCTGAAAAGAGCTGTTTGGCCAAGTCCTTGCGTGAAACATCGATTTCGGTTTTGAAAATGATTCTAAAGTTAACTGTTCTTAAAATATCCCAAAGGAGGAGTGCTAAGTTCACAGATGTGTTTAATCGTATATTGGAAATTAAGAACACTATATACACTTCCTGGTAGAACCTGTCGTGAAATGTACATTACTCACAGTCTCATTAAGGTATTTTTTCCCTATTACAATTGCGCAACGTAACTTCTGTTATGTGGCAAATTAATGTTGCGCGTTTTTCGGTTCCGCAACTTTCGACGTTGTAACTTATTGGCTACATAACAAAAAGTTTCTAAGTTTTTTGTCTCTCGGTGGTCGATCTGTTTTATTCAGTTTGCTATCGCCGAAGTCTTTGAACTTTTGAAGCATCCTAATGCTTTCGCGAATAAAAAAAAAAGAAGAATGACAAAGTATTCTTAAAGTATGATTTATTCCTCTCGATCGCTCGTAAAGTTCGGAAAAACTTTTGAAATACATGCGAGAATCTTCACTCTTATTTTTGCTTAACGGGTTAAACCAAAATCTCTCATTAAAATTGATGTTCAGGAACGTCCAATATAACGACATGCATATTATTTATATTTTTTCGCCGATAAAAGACTGCCTGGATAATCGCAAGGATACTCGTGATTTTTTTTTTCATGATTATACGGGGCGTTATACCAATTAATCAGCTATCGGCTTACCGATGAATATTTATTGCAACTTCGCAGCTAGGAGATGCATTATATTACGCCACGCGCTTTAGACACCTCCTGTTATCGTTTAATATATTCCTTTTTTGTCACAAAAATTTTTCGAAACGAACTTTGTTCTCGCTCGATTATATCGTGCTGTGCCGCTTTTAACGTCTATTACATAACCGGAAGAGGATAATAATCGCGATATTATCCAGTCGGTTCTGACCAATTTTAATACGAAACAGCGAAGCGAGAAAGTTGCATCTCTCACCGGAGGGAGGGGGGGGGGGAAGAAGCTAGGAGGGAAAGAGAAGTTTAAAAGATTAACGATCTAACTTTTCTGAATAATAACCGCATCGTTGCATTTCGCACATATTCATGGCTTAAAGTAAGATAAAAGGGGTAATTCAACAGTCGTGTTGGATACAGAACTATTCTAGTTTGAATTTCGTAAATAGCTATGAAATCGTCGATTATTTCTGACGACACGTATTACGATTTATTGTTAAATTGCAATTTATTTTCTGACTTTCCCATGATTTTCTGTTCGAAATAAGCTCTGATTCGCAGTAGCCTAGTTTCTGCTTTGGTTTCTAGTGGGTCACGAATCGTGCATCATGCATTTGCACTGTTCGCTTTTTAATGAGTTTTTCAATCAATGTTGCGCTTTCGATAAATATTATCAAATTTGACTTACGCGCGTTTCGCTTTCGCATGTTTGCATATAATTTAAACAGTAAAATATTAATTCACATTAACGGTTAGCTGAAACGCCTGAAACTGTTATTTGCAACTCGATGTCATGCATGTTTAAGTAATTTAAATAAATTCTGTCACAAACGAAGGGGGTCGCAACAAGGTCGTTTACGTACTGCGCGAGCCACAATACTTATTATATATACAGTCCATTTACACGTCGAACAAAGTTTGCTTCAATTTATTTGTTGATAGAGGAAGGCTTTAATTAAGCTAACCATTTCGAGGAAACAACGAGCAGGAAAGACGATCGTAGAAAGTAATTAACATAGTAAAATATTATTATAGATATTTGAATCTGATTATAATTCGATTTAACTCGAGTTATGCAAGAAAATTTATGATAATCCAATGTAATTTATTTTTAGAAATTTCTGTTTCAGAGATGCACGATAAGAAGCTCCATTTAGATATATGTACACACATCATAATTTTACTTAATTTCACATGTATATTTCGTTTTCCAGGAAATTCGGTTTAAGAGATGCGTGGTAAGGAGACCATTATTGTTACCACCTAGGTGATATTTCAACGCTCGAAGAACTTCGCGAAAAGCATTTTCTTATCGTATTCTATGCCGAGACTTTTACTTTCCAATGGTTCTTTCCGTCACGTCGGCTTGTATGTACGCAATTTAGATCCGCGAAAAAGGTTTGAGCATTCTTCCATTCCGATAACGCCGTCTCCTTACCTCACGTTTTCCTAGAAGAGTCGCGAGAAATTTATTCATTCACGTATCTCTGCGAGACACGCAGCTGCTAAAGCGAATATATCGAGCTCGCGGTTCGTCATTCGAAAAAAAAAAACGCCACGTATAAAAAACGGAGTTTTTTTGGTAAAAAAAAAAATAAATCATTCAAGACAATAAAAAAGATAATATATTGATAAATATAACAGCTAATTTCATTTTCTATTTTACTTATTTTTAATCACAAAATAAGATACCATTTTAATTTATTCGTTATAGAAACTCCGTGGATAAATATAATTTTAATACTTTTGCTACTTGCTAAGTAAGTATTATTTTCAACTTTAATCCTTCTCAACTTATGGAGACGATGGAAGACAACAGGCGTTGACTTAATTCCGCAATTTCTACCCTGTTTATTGTATACTTTATAAAACCTCGGTAGGGGACGAACAAACTATACTGTCTCCATTTATCTGCGGGATCACTAGAAAGATAATAACTCCTGTAATAAATGATGTGAAATTATTCGCAATACGTTGTAATGAATTATGCAAAAAATGAATCTAAGCTCAAGTTCAGATATTTAAATTGCATTTACATAAAAGGATTGAATAAGACATGTATAATTGTATTAACGTTTGCATAAAAGCTTTGCTTCTCTGTCCTCTATACTATCGTACGATCTTAATTGTTTTGTATTGAGCTGCGCTTTCATTGCCACTTTGCATTGTGACATCGGCGATATTACAAAGTAAATGAAATAAACGTATAAACGATGCAATTTATATTGTATGACGCTTAATTAATCTTTCGATTCAGTGTTCGTTTTTTCCTAGAAAATATGCCGAGGAAAGTTACAAAACTTAAATTTTTAGTACTAAATATTTGTTTAAGTCTATTTTTTAATTAATAAGAAACAAATTTTTATTATATTTGCACTTCAAAATTTATGCGCTCAGATATCTTTAATGTTTTCGATAATCGTTCATAATTTAAAAGCTATCGATCTCTTGACACTTTCTTTAAGGAAAAACCGATTTCGAATTAATCAAGGAATTTCTTCATAAAAGAACTACTCATTATTTTAAGACACTCAATTATATTAACGTCTTTATAAGTTTTAATTGAAAAAATAAACATCTATGTAAATATTATATTTCTTACGTATTAATGGAAAGAGTTTAAGCAAGTTATGCTATGATTTCATTATATTATAATTAAATTGTGCGATTTTATACGAATTTACTTAGGCAATATATATCTATGGATTCTCTATAAGAGTCAATAACTCTCTGAATTGTCAGAGAAATGGGTTTAGTTGTAATGGTATTTAGTTGTACCATCGTATAGCATATATACGTACGTAAAGCTTAATGTGAATTTTGCTCGAGGCTAGTTGTACGCACGATTTCGCAGAGGAAACTACGGATGTCCAAATAAATCTTGCAAGAGAGAAAGAGATAGAGAGAGAGAGAGAGAGGGGGGGGCGGGGGCGGAATGAAGAAGTATGTACTTTCATAGCATTTCGTCGCAAAGAACGTATTTGCCGAGCCACAAAGTTGGAGTACATATTAGACCGCGATGTATATAGTTTGAGAATATTCGAACGTGTGCATCATGGTGTCGATTTATCAATCTCAAAGCTACTTTTAACTTTTACAAAACTCGATATGTACATAAATTCACACTGAAATATTAAACTCAAAGCTTAGACCGAAAAGGCATTTTCCTATACTTATACTGTTATATTATTTACATATCCAGTTTATTTCAGTCATCTATTGTTATTCCGTGTCTTCGAATTGCACAGAGAGCATAATTTTTAAAGGAAATGTTTTACAGAAGAAAATTATAAAATGTCATCACGCGAAAGGGAAGAAACGCTCGTTACAGAAATTACATTACGCGACAGAGACATTTGGAGCCTGTGTCGTGAGAAAGATCTCTGAACAATTCCGTTTTAAGACCGTGTAAAACGCTGCCCTTACGCGAACGCGTGATAACGTAGAACTTCAAAAATACGACGGTGCAGCGAAGCAGCACCTGCACGGTTCTTCCATCGAGAACTTCCGGTGTGGAAACTTCAATTTCCCGGCTCTCTTTTTCTCTCTCTCTTTCTCTCTCGGCGGTTTCACGTAAAGTACGTTGTGATGATTTATCTGGGGACCATAAAGTATTCTTCTCTCGCGTGAAAAACGTTTTACAGTTTAGCGTTCAACGATGTTGGGTGAAATACCGTGATACAAAATACCGTAAATAGCACGTACCTGTTGATATAGCCGCATTGTTGAGATTAACATAGAAATTGTTATAAACAGACTGTTACATAAAAGGAGTAATTTGTATTACATTACATTGTATTGTATTTTTATTCTGACGCACTCATTTTTATTCACTATTGTGCATTTTAATTATTTCATTTGCATGTGCAGATGTGCACGTGCAAATCATGATACAATCACTAATACGGTATGTACACGTTAATAGACAATAAATTTTAACTGTTACATTTAAATAGTACACAAATTCGTTGCCTTAAAATGGAGATATCTAGACTAAATAAACAGAATAATTAATCGTGAAGCACACTATCATTTATCGATTTATTGTACTTATGAGAATATTCCTGAAAGTACATCGAGCTCACAGTAGAGCTCATTATATCGACGTATCATTAGTTGGTGCATTTAATGTTTATTGCATCGCGAAACATTATAACTGGGAAATATATCAATCACTTGAAAATTATGCGAATTATTGAAATCTCGCAAATACAGGTATATTTTAATTTTATTAGTAAATATAGAGATATAATTATGGTATCTCTTTCTTGTGCAATATTAATGAGAAATAATGAGAATAATAAAACAAAGAGTTCTTTTGACGTAATACTGTGCAGTCATATGCATTCTTTTTTAGTACAGCGTTTACAACTATTTGTGATAAATTTTATTCGTAATGATATTACAAGCTTTCATCATGCTTTATTAAAAATTCTATATGAAATATAATTAAAGCATTTAAACATGTATAATTTTGGTAAAGAGAGAAATTATTTCAACGATAAAATTTTGTAATATTATTTTTATGATATTTTCAGGATTTTATAGTATATGAGGTAGCATATTATACATTACAAAAGGTAGTATATTATACTTTTTAAAATTAAATTTGATGTAACAAGATATTACGAAAATGTAAAATTAATTTACCGTGTTTTTCATTGTTTCCTAATTTAAGGTATATTCTGTAATTCTCTTCCCTTTTATTTGAACATTTTGAACACAATATCTGTCAGTTATCGTGTCCAAGCGAGAAATACCGTGCTGTTCGCTAGATATTCTCTATCGGAAATTACGGGTCGGTGCCCCGTTCCACAGGATATATCTGCTAACGCAATCCCAGACGGACACTGGAGAATACGAACGAGCTCTCTCCCTCCCCCCTCTGTTAAATAGGACATTCCTAGCAGCTCCAGAATGCTTCAGCACCTATCTACTGGCAATGATCGCATCTCGTTAACTCAGCTAGTTTCAATCGGATGCCAATAACAAAAAGGACTGACGTGTAACCGACAAATCTGCATACTTTCGTAGACACTTAGTCGTTACGATGAACAGAGTCCCGTTAAACTGTTCACGAAAATTAAAAAAACTAAAATTGATTTCGGAATCAATTAAATAGTATTGAATTATTAAAAGATTTATGTATAATATATGTAATATATATATATTTTTTTTTCTGTGTTAATTTGTATATATATTATTCTTTCTAAAATAAATAAAATTTAATGTTTCAAAACAGAAATAATTGTTTTATTATCTGGAATTCTTTTTATCCTGTTGTTCTGACTCTGCTTATTAATTTGTACAAACAGAAAGTTCACGTTATTCATTGCTTACGCGAATTAACGTGACATTAGCGATTATCGTGTCCGAAATGCGTTACTGCGAAGTCTCTATTAGCTTCCCTTTATCCTATTAATGGCAAATTTGCGCAAAACAAGCAAGTAGATATCAGACTAACAATGAGAGCAACCAACGTTTATAGTTTAATGAACTATTCATAATCGAAGCGTTAATACTTCACTAATTTTATGAAAAAGGCGAAGTAATCGCTCTATTTCCCAAATTTGATCGTAAACGTGCGTCATGATAAAGGAAGAATGGAATATTTGCGTCGAATCAACGAATGTTAAATTTTTATCATTTTTGGCAGATTCATTTTTGCGAGTGTGTTTATTACCACGCCGTTTACATGGATATTGCATCGCGATATTGAACCGCATGCTGTCATTCCCATCGATTGCGTCCATGACATCTGTTAGCCTATTTCGACGTGAAGAGATTTTATTCCTTTTAATCTTTATTGCAGCATCATTCTGGCGAATATTAAAAATAGATTTATTGCTTTTTATACAAGATCAATTTTATCAGATCAATCTTTCGAAAATAATAAAATAATTTATAGGAGATAATGTACAAAAAACAGGAGGTTTTTTTAAAAGATAACGAAATACAATATGAGTAGAAAAATCGACGAAAACGGAGATAGTTGCAGTAATTATTTAAATACGCTATTTGGTTATTCATTGTCTTAATGATCAAGTACTTCATTTCACCGTAGCTTAACTGGCAGTAGCATCAAACCTACTGTCATAAACAAATACAATTAAATTTAATGAGAATTTTACCTTCATTATAAATATTCTTCGTTTATATGTTTTTACATCATTTATTGAAAGGAATAAATAAAAGATACATTGATTCAGGCCAATAAATAAATAATTGAGTAATTTATAAAATAAAAAATCGTGGATTTTGCAAAGTCCCTTGATAATCGATAATCGTACAAATATCTTCTTAATTACATTATATAGTTTATGCATACTTGTGAAAAAATAAGATAAACTAATTTCGCTCGTCAGCTAGACTGGTTACTTTACTAGGGTAAACTAAATGTCAGGATTCATGTAAATTTAAGCTATCTCTTTAGTAAGCTCTCTCTCCTTGACAGCTAATCAATTGCTTTTATGTTCCTCATCGCTGTATACCTACAAAAATTATAATTGCGATTTTCCCAAAATATTAAAAAATCTATATTCGTCCTAAACGCTTCGAAAACTTTAAATATTTTTTCGATTTAATGAAGAAGAAAGTGAGGACGCAAAACGACAATCCTGAGTGACGTAATTTACTCGCGACACTCTAACGTTAAGTAAGTCAATTTAAAAGTTCTTAATTTAAATCCCGACTTATATTCTCTGATTTGATTTAACTGTCGTTGAATTAATTGTCAGTACAATTTACTTCGTTAGAACATATTAAATTGGAATTTAATATACTCTCTGAGAATCTTTATCGCACATTAAAAAGCTATGCAACAACTAAATAAGGGGAAGAAACTTATTATGTAGTCTGTTAAAACAACTATTATAACATACTTACTATACAACAAAAATATATTTACGTCAATCTTTGTTTCTAAGATATCTGTATGAAGTTTTCGGGTTACTATCGTTTATATAAACGCAATAGATCGAAGATACTCGTATTAATTTATTAAAGCTACGCGCCCTTCTTCCAAAGATAGAGTTGGCACCAGTATTGTACTATTCACAATCTTGTCAAACGGCATTAGTGCAATCTAAGAAATAAAAGTCGACTTCTACGCCGTGAAGAGAAAGAAATGACAATCTGTGATTTAATGTCTCGTACAAAAATAACGAATCAAAAGATTTATCATTGTATATATATTTCTCGCTTTATTCGCGTAATCTAACAGTTCTTCTTATTAATAAAATTTCTCTTCTTCTCCTGCCGTTTAATTTTTTATTTCTCATATCGCACCGCCATTGTGTCCCTTCGATCGATCACTTTCTCACCTCGTTTACTTTCTCTGTGAAGAATAACAAAGAAGGCAAAAGAGAAAAAAAATAAAGATAAGAAAGAAGGAGAAAGAAGGAGAGATAAAAGGAGAACATAAGCTTAGAAAGGTAACGATTGATGAAGTTCTTATCGATTTGTCCCAAACTCTTTACTCGCAAATTGCCAGCATTATAAATAATTCCGCCAGCTGTTCACAAGTTTGCTATTGTTGAGTGTATTTGCACATGCTCGCATATAAATACAGAGCATGCATATATATTATATATATATATATATATATATGCAGGAAAAACGAAGTTTCACTTGCTGGATGCACCGATCGCGCTTTCCAATAGTTACTCGTTTGCATAAAATTGCATGTCCATATTTTACGAACTCTCTGGTTTCAATTATCGCCTATCTTTATTGCTCTCTTCACTCTTTTTGCTTCTTCCTTTATCTTCATTCTATATTGTCAGATACAGAGCTAGTTTCACCTCACGAAAGATTTGAATAAAAATATTTTCTTATAATTTTGAACATATTTATCTATTTAAATTTCTGCAACTTTTAAATTTTCTATTCATATAAATCTTATTATTTGTATCGCTGGCATTACAAAAGTTTTTTAATTTTAACTTTTAAATATTTATGTAACGAGATTTTCTACACAAAATGAAATATTTGCTGATGTAAAATCAATTTTAAAATTGTCGAAACACTTAAATTTTATACCGCAAAAATAAAACCATTTTTCATAACTTGTGATTTGACAACGTTATAAGTTTCTCCATCGCGTATTTACTCTATCGGTTATTATTTTTCATTATATTTTCATTCTCTTTATGAAACATTTTTTTCTCTCTCTTTTAGTATTTTATGTCAAATTTTACAACGTGTCGAAATGCAAATCAATAAAAATATTTTCTCGACACCTCATGGAAATTACTTTCTATTTGCATTGCGACTACTGGTAAGTTGCAAATTTATTCACGGATCGATAAACCGATATGTAGAAAAGTTTTGCGCCGGACAAATTGACGGGAAAGTTAAAAAGATAAAGATTCATAACGACAAAAGGAATCACGATTTCAATTTGCGAAATGGAGAAGTCATGGAATGTTAAAGATAAAATGTGAAACGAGAGATATGAGAAAGCGTTATTTTGTTAGCTTACGATAATTATACAATGCGTATTTTCCTTCCCTTTCATTTTCATTCTTGCATGTCCTCATTCGTCAAACTAACAATAAGTATTTGAAAGATAAAACAAATAGTGCGTTATTAGATAAAGAAATTATATACGAGAAATTTTGAATTTTATCAAGAAGGTGCCAATTTTTTAAAAGACACCATAGATATTTCGCGTACGTATTTTTAAATATTACGGCTATTAAATGTTTATCAGAGATTACGTCCCGCTTTTTTTTTTATAATGGGGAAGGACAACAATGTTTCAAATTTTTTTCATAATTTGAATTAATTGAAGTTATTTTAGAGCTTGCTGGTTATACGAACTTTTCAGATGGTGCAGTAACTTCGCCGGATAGTCGTGTACGTGACATTAATCGGAAATCGTTTCGCGTGTTTTACTCCCGCCGCCGGATAGGTCTTCGAGTGAAATTTCGAGCCGGAGCACTCGTGCGAATTTACATAGCGCTGTCGTAAAATTGGCCGAAAACATTTATACAAACGGAGAATAATTTAAATCCCGCTGCTGTTCGACCTCTTCCACTGCGCACACCTGGGCGCGCTGCAATTATTTAATCCATAACAGCGATATCCTCAGCGAGATCCAATCTGTTTCGCTTGAAATTGGAGATAATCAGGTCGTGAGAATCGTTAGATAACGGAATACAAATTTTCAAAACGGCAGGAACAGTCGTTGTTTTCTGTAAATCGATAGATAGATAGTCTGATAACTTTATCGATTCTTTATAGGATTACAATTTTCACTGCATTTGTCGCGAAATAAAAATCACAAAAAAAAACAGACATACATAGCATATAGCTGTTGTAAATGGAAAACTTATTTTAATAATTTATACAGTCTTTTAATCTAATGATATTTTGCTCGAGAGCCCTGAGAAAAGACTGTCAGAGAATTCAAGAAAACTGTGAACAAAAAAATTTTAGAAAAAAGTTTTAGAAAAATGTAATTTAATGGAAAAAAAGTGGCGTTACTATTTCACGGAAGTCTCCACCCTTTGCTATTTTACTGCTTTTTTTACGTAATATACCTAATATAGCTTCATCGCACGCTATGTAATAAAATAATTGTGCGTCATGTATATGTCCGCCGCGGCAGAGATAACGTTCGCGTTAAACTTTCCGTGTAGTTTCAATTCCCGCAAAAGCAAAGTAGATAAAGCAAACTTTTCCCGGTGTCAGTAAAATATGTCGATAGAAAATATTTGACGATATTTTCAGTTAAAACATCTGGAGTTTGCAAAGTCTTATGTTATATATATTTAAATAAAAAGCGAGGTATTTTTTATTTTTTAATTATCGTAGTTTCATTTTGCTCAAGTAGTAGTGGTTATTTTTTAAATTTTATTTAAAGTATTAGATATACGAACACGTTAAATTATTTAAAACGAATTAGCGAAAGAGAAATTTAATTTTGGTTTTTATCATTTAAACTTTTCTGATGTTTGCAAATAAAATAAGTGATATAATTTGAATCCTTTTATACTTCAAAGAGCAATTTGTAGATTATAAAGTAGATTATAATTCCGTTACTTAGGCTATTTAGTATATATGAATGAAATCAGATAATTTAAACATTTCCATCCATAGTTTATATACGCAACTAATGTGCATTTTGTTAACAAATTTGCACTTTATATTCATCGTAAATTATGCAACATTTATTCGTTTTCAATTTAATATCTACAAAATTATTTTAAGCACAATTCAGAATAATGTCAAAATAAATTACAGATTAAGTTCTAAGCAGAATTTGTATAAAAAATTAATAAATGCTCGAGAAAAATTAATTTCTTGAAAAATAACTGAATAATCAAATTAGCTGTAATTGATCAGATTTGTCAATAAATTAAAGTTACGTTGTACGTAAATCACATTTTTTTCGCAATAATAAACATTACTGTTAAAGAAATTTAAATGTCTCTTTATTCATGGAAATTTCTCTGTTAATTTTTTTCATGTTCGGAGGAAAAGAACTGAAGCGTGCGCGTGTGCCCGATGAGCGTCTGTAGTGCTTGTACAATAAGTGTCTCCTGTTCAGTAGATCACCTATTTCCGTCTCTCTGGCACGACAAGAGTCTTCTGCATCGACATGATAGCTACATAACGGCACACAGATTCTTTCGAGAAATTGATTTTTCCCGATAGCATTGCATTTTGTACATATCGAGCGTTAAATAGACGTGTGACGCGTTACGTGTGCTTTTGTGACGAATATCGCGACGTATGTAATCACACAACTTATATCAGGTAACATAACATACTTTACGATCGATAGGCACTACGGAACTGTACAGTAAGCGTTATTAAAGTCTTCTACTTCCGGACTGACGGTTTTCTAGGTACAAATATTGAAAAATAATACAGAAATAATAGTAGAGCATTATCTTCAAAGTTTAGCAAGGACCTTTTAACGATAGAAAAGAAAACAAAATGAATTTTGATAAAAGTAATGATGTGAAAATTTTGCAAGAGATCGATAGTGAGAAAAAGATTGCTAAAAAGACTTCTCGTGGAGATAAAGCTGCTCTGAGACGGCATTCTAATGATAGATGTTAATAATGGGGGGAAGTTATTCTCTCTAGCTTTGAGATAAAAATTCTCGCAGCCTCTTCAGCACAATCAAATCAAGACTTGCGTAGGAATTATTCTATGATCAACTCCAAAATTAAACAATTGTGAGTTCAATTTTTTCAAGATTGTATCGTTGAATTAAAAGCTCGTTCAATGATTTATTTGTTTGCTTCAACTCACTTCATTAAGTCTCAGGAAGCGGTTATTTGCATCCTTCAGTTCTATGCGTTCTGTGAAACGGGAGTTCTAAATTCTAATCCGATTTGTCTTTCAATCGCATCATCTCGCCAGCAGTATAGATTACGCAAGTTTCGCTTCAAGTTTCGCACACATTCTGAAATGTGGTATCATTAGACAAACGTATTGTCCGTTGTCGCGCGTGAGTATTCAATTCAAGCCTTTCTTGCCGAATCGAGACTACAATTGGGTGTTAAAAGTATAAAGCAGCGAGGGCTCGCAAACGGCGAGTCTGTCCGCAGAGTACCGCGAGAACTCATACGGACGCAGTAACCGTGTCCAGAATCGCGGATGAGCGTGAAATCGAACCTCGCCGGCAGAAAATAGATTATTTTCGATTGTTGCCCGAAGGAGAACGAATTTCCCTGATTCTATTTCCTGCGACGGATATTCCATGGGAGATTCCAACCGAATGGATATATCGTAGAAATATTCGAACGTGTTTTGCGACATTTCAAACGCGAATAACATTTTAATCAAGTCGCAACCGCGAGAGAGTTATTACGTACATATGCAGGATTCGCGGCGGTTCATTATCGGATTATATTGGAGTTGGGAAAGTTTATGCAATCGACTTCTCTTACAAGGAAACCGTCGAAACTATATTCCTCACATCAATTTTGAAAGTTGTCTGTGAAATGCAAAATTTTCTTAAAATGATTTTAGAAACTAATCGGTACGTATTGTAAGTAGAAAACTTACAGTATAAAATATCTAAAAAGTAATACATTCTAGATTTTAGTAACAACAAAATCGATAATATATATATACAAATATATGCAATGTAGAATTATATTTTCTCCGATATGTAAACGTAGTTCTTTTTTTTCCGTAAGTGCATATCGGAAAAAAATGTTCTATAATATTGCACATTGCGTATATGAACTTAGCATCCTAATATTAAAATTTCATAGTTCTGATTAGAGTACCCGTTTCATTTCGACCATGCAAACGTCACACATGCTTGCACATTTGTACACATTGCTGTTGATTATTCTATTGCCACTCAAATCCGGAATGTATTACTTTTTAGATATTTGTACTGCAAAAGTTTTCTGATCATAATGTATATCTATTAGTTCCTAAAATCATTTTAAACCCATGCTAAAAATAATAAGTTTTAAAATACTGCAATTATAATTTGCATTCCTTAAGAAGTGTCTCTCTTTTTCTTCGCTTAAAAATTGACAAAGAGCCTTGCTTATCTTGGCTCGAGGAAAGTTAATCTAAGTTCAAAACAAATATCTCCTTAGACAGTGTAGCTACGAGAGACGTTTGAAATAAATTGAAGTAGAAAGTAGTTTCGAATAGATCGCAGATACTTTCAACAGACGTAAAAAGTAAATAGAACCGGACGTGTTTAAACGGATATCTCACCTCTCTTTCTTTCTTTGTACACTTGATTGTTACAATTTTTATTCTCTTCTCATTAATTAAGTTAGTTTAAAAGTCTAATGGTAGATTCGCGTAATTATTTAGCGCTTTATTACTGCAAGATCAATTGGCTATCTTAAAAAATGTGACAGATTTTTATGTTAGTTATGTGTCTTTTATATTGTACTAGTACTTAACAGGCGCGCACTTCGCGCGCGTTGTGTATTGAATCCTATACATCTTCCAATAACATTTATACCAATTTACATTTTAATTAAACAATGTTAACAATTTTTGATATTAATGACGTTTTAATCGGCCATATTGAATCATTTTTAAATAAAATCACGATTTCTTAAAAAATAGCCACATAGTTCATCTTTAATATGAACCCAGAAAGAAGTCTATATCTTTATTTTTCTGGAAGATATGAATTTTTAAACATTGGCGAAAAGAGGCTTCAACGCAGGTAACACGGCAATTTTAAGATAGGACTAGTGCATACATAACAAACGCGCGCTTCGCGCGCGCTGCGTATTAAATCCCATACGTCTCCCAATTACATTTATACCAATTTACATTTTAATTAAACAAATGTTAATTTTTGATATAAAATAAATTTTCAAAAAAAATGAATGCTTTTCGCGCGGTGCGTATTAAACTCCATACATCGTCCAATAACATTTATACCAAACTATATTTAATTAAACAAATTTAACAATTTTCAATAAAATAACGT
>NW_012026812.1:3487545-3490518 GCF_000956235.1 Wasmannia auropunctata
TCAGACGTGTGCTCTTCCGATCAGAAATCGAAAAATATAAAAAATTGTCCGAAGTCAAAATAGTCATAATTATTTTTCAGATTTTTCAATTTTTGGTTCAGAAAAATTTTCGATAAATTTTTATTGCAGAAATCGAAAAATATAAAATATTTTTCTGGAAGATATGAATTTTTAAACATTGGCGAAAAGAGGCTTCAACGCAGGTAACACGGCAATTTTAAGATAGGATAATAAATGGCTGAATATAAAAGAAATCAATTAAACATTTATTATAGAAAATTTGGCGTTAATTGTTGAATACTTCATTAAAGAATTATATCCAATGATCGTGAAATAATTTAGATCTTAAATACAATATCAAAAGTTGATAACATTATTCATATTCCAAAATAATTAGCAAATAGTATAAATATTATGATAATGCAATGTGTATACAAATTGAAATATCATTAATTAGCAACCAAATAATAAGAATATATTTATATGTTGGCATTATTAATGTAATAATTAAAAGAGGTTTCCATAAGTTGATATTCAAAATATTCAAATTAAGATACATAATCATACGTATCATTGAATATTATTTGCATATTATTGATATTAAATATTGTATGTTTTTTAAAAATGGTTACAAATAAATAACGTCACGTTAACAAATGTCGATATTTCTTGTGCGGAGCTAATTCTTATTGCTAAAATTATTAAAATTTATCTACAATTAAATATTCAAATCTATCCAAAATTGAATTTTAAAATCCTTTAAAAAAATTTTTGGTAAGCATATATAATAGTAAAACTTAGTTATTAAATAATATGTAACGTGCGTAATTAAATAATTGAGAATATCGACAGATACATAAATTTTCTGCGAATGTAGTATATTTATTTTGAGGATTAATCGTATTAAACTTGTCATACATTTTTATGTTTCCTCGTTTTAGTTATATTATTTATTGTGAAATGTTTCTCGTATATATATAATAAACCGTGCAATTATTGATCACTACAATTATTGGCCACTTGAATTTACGAGCTGCCAATTAGGTTAATGCTTGCATTTATATCGCATTACGATTTTCTGTATTGATGGCAGATTGCATATATATATCTCTGTAAAGGAGATTGTAAATCATAAGCTTGCATATTAAGGCCGCAGAAATCGCTAATTATTGCAAACAAGAGTACTGATAAACCCAAACATGTAATTGTAATAACAGTTACCAATTATTTACAATAATTTATAATAATATATGTAGAGGGCTTTTACAAAAACACATAAATATTGATTTACATTTCCTGTATGTAATACTTTAATTTTTAACACAAAAAATATTGTTCTATTTACTCTTACCACCCATAAGAAATGTATCTGTATAGAATTCTGTACGTTTTCTTTTATTTAACGACATAAATCTCGAGTATTTATTAAGTGTACTATTTGGAACGGGTAGTAGTATCGTGATTGGAGTAATATCTCGCTTGATAAGGTTTTTTTTCAATGATATTGGAACTATCGGTCTAGAAAAGTTCGTTTCTGTCTAGGTAGTTCGATTTGCTCGGCTCGTCGTCATGCGATTTACGAAATAAAAAGAAACTGAAGAAGTCGGCGCTCTTGGGCGAGTACACTACCGCGATAAAACAAGTCGAAAAGAGGGAAAAACAAATTGAAATTTCAACGCGTAACAATCACGCGCGCGCACTGTCCGGGATTTATCGCACCGGCGACCGATATTTGCATTTCCTGGCTACGGTAGAGAGTGTATACAAGATGATCCATCCAGGGATTTGAGCCTGGAATAATTGAACTCAAGAATAATTGTCGATGATACAACGTGGAGATACGAGACAATTATGAATAATAATCAGGATTTAAAGATACATATTTACCTAATGTTTATATTATCCTTTATGTTTTCCATCTTCGGAGAATCTGTTATTAATTTAATTTAAGCATTATTAATATCTCACGTATGTATTTATCGAGAAAACGTCGATTCTATTAATACAAAACGATAATAAAAAATCTCGAACATTTTATATATTATAAAATTTAATTTTGTTAAAAAAATAATACAATAAATCAATAATAATCTGTATTATTAAAAATTGCGGAGATATTAATAAAGCAATATTAATCCAAATATTGCCGAGTCACCTTCGATGTGACACGATCATACTGACAATGAGCAATTTAATTATCGATTGGCCGTGTAATCGACAATGGTATTCGTTTTAGGAACGCGACATTTATGAGAAAAGTAAATAGCTGCATCGGCATGTCCGTAATTCGATGGACGATAGTTAATTATTTAACGGTGGATGCACCTCGTGGACAGACAGTGTGACACGTGTTTGGAATTTCTGGTTTTCGAAACCGCATGCTTCGCGAGCACTATCGCGAATAGTACGTGGCTTTGAGCTTTTTAAACTGGAACATTTCTAAATTCGCACAAAGTCGTTTTTAAGAAGATATTCGAGTACTATATTTTATATGTTATCGAGGCGCGGGGATAGATCTTTTTTAGAATCTTGTTAAAATTTTTCCTTCGCAAGGATGACTCTGATCCACGCATTTGAACATCGCGAACCCATGAACCCGAGTTCAAAACACTGCGACACTCACATACATTTACATATATGTTTATACACTTCTCAACAAAATTAAAGCATCACTTACTCTACCCTCCAAAAATAGGCAAAATTCAAGTGAATGTAACTTCGTCAAAAATGATCGTATCGAGATGTTCAAAAAAGCATTTTACAGCTTGAAATCTCTACTTTCCAAATCGGTACTTGAGAAAACGATCCTACTGATGTTTCATGGAATTACACGGATAGAAAGGGAGACCCGACGAATCTCAAAATTTTTTACGAACTTTGACAAGTTCCACGGCGCGAATAAAAATTCGCATGCAAATGCAGTTTACAGCTTTCGAAAGAAGATCGGAAGAGCACACGTCTGAACTCCAGTCA
>NW_012026812.1:3490538-3492434 GCF_000956235.1 Wasmannia auropunctata
TGTTGAGAAGTGTATATATATATATATATATATATATATATATATATACATACTTTTCGTGCAATAAATATTTGTAAAAGTAAGGATAAGATACAATGTAATTTAAAAATAATAAGAAAAATAAGAATCTAGAAAATTAGATCCATGTCTAATTAGTCTAATATATGACAAGAAACAAAAAACTAAAGTTTTCATTTGTCAATCTTTATCCTTTCACTAAAAAAAAATTTTGTAAAATTTATTTTTTATCTGGGCTATTCGAAACTACTATCATATCAAACATGCTGGCGTTTATTGAGAGCATAAATTGCTCAGCCGGCAAAAAAAAATCTCCGTTTGAAGAATTAAATCGACGTTCAACTTCGCTATTGCCCTATCTAGCAAACTATAGCTACGTTATTTACGATGATCGGAAAGAAGTACGGCGTACGTGAACTTTGCTACAAATCGATCGCGTCAAAAGCATGTCATTGTTATTAGCCTTTTCCCGATTGCTACAGCATGCTCAAAACTGTCAATAATTATATATTCGCAGCTGTCTTTTTATATTTTGCGCTATTTTCTAGCACTTTGCGTTTATGTCTATAGCGTCTATTCGATATGCATCATGTCTCTCGTGAATTTCATTGATATGCGCATGACCATGCGCATCGTCGCGTTTCTCGTTTGCTCTAAATCGAGCTGCAAGTAAAGATCATTAATCATCTGACATCAAATCGCCATGCACTAAAGATGAGATTTGGTTGTCTCATTTTAATTTATATTTATATACCGTGTAGTGCATTTATATATTTTGTTTTAAGTCTCTATATCGCAAAAAGTGCTTTACATAGATTATCGATAACATCTTCAAATGCAATTTCGATATTATCGGTAATCATAATCGAATCCCGATATTTCTGAAATCCACACGGAGCTGTTATCATAAATCTAAAATAAAGTCATTAAAGTCATGTCATAATACGCATTAGATATCATCGCTATACAGGGTAGTATAAAATAGAGCTATCGGTATCTTCCTCTGTGTTACGGATTTAGTAATAAATTAGAAACAGATGTATTATTAAATAAAAAATGTCATGGTATATCGTGGATAGCAACTCTTGAAACGAAATCAAATACAAATTAAATATCATCCGGCAATCGAGTCTCTGATGAAATTTCTGAGACTGAATTCGTAGAGCGCTATCTCTTGGGGTCAAATTCTTAGAGATAGCTCTCGTAACTGGCATTGTCCGGATAATTGGACGCCATTCCCATCTACACTTAGCGCGAGCCCGTAAATGCATCGACGACTCTAGTTAGGACCGGCAAATTAGAGGAATTTTCCTCTCTTAAAAGCGCTCGACTATTTGGCGTTGATTACACTCATGGAACGGGAGCGTTCGAACTATTATATCTAACGGTGATTCCGTGGTAATCCACAACGATAGTTGTTCACATCTCCGAGGTAATGAAATTGCCTCAACATATGACGTATGAGTACTACTCTGAGTCTTGTTAAATAAAAGGAAATCGCGAATAACAGCCCCGTTTCGCAGGAAACGCCACGCGTCCTTTGCTTCGGTTTCGGAGATAGACGCTAATTAAGCCCTCCGTGAATTAGCGAGATTAATTCTTCAACGCGTGAAACGCGCGACGCAAATTGCAGAGAATAAAAATAAAATAGATATCTTTACTTGATTTCTTTCTCTGTATTTGGCGCATATTGCAAAGCGTTAAAAATAATATTTATTTATATTCATAAATATTCACATGATTTAATAGTTTATATTCATAACAAATTGCTGAACATTAAGAATTTTTTTAGACATATAAAATGTAGTCTTTGTCGTCTCAAAAGTAAAACTGATAATATACTTTGTGTAAAAAAAAAAATATATATATATATATTTT